>NC_091952.1:231551820-231851820 GCF_031021105.1 Erythrolamprus reginae
CTCTCATGAGATTCATTCTTATATAGTCAAAAGTTGGGGCCAAGTGTTTTAGAGATCTATTCATGCAGAGACATCCTCCTGCTCAGCCACTCATGTCTTCTGACAGTTCTGCGCACCCTGGCATCGAGAATAGGCTCTTCCTCTTCTCCTGAATCATTCATGGGCACCTCTGGAGGTACAACAGACCCTGGTTGGCTTTCAGCCTCTGACCCCACATCCTCACTGATCCCCACACTATCAGACTTGGGTGCCAAGTACACTGGCCTAGGGTACCAACCCACACCCGTCTCTCGATCCTCAGAATCTGTGATGAGTTGCACCACAACAGTTACCTTCCATCATCATCATCATCATCATCATCATTATTATTATTATTATTATTATTATTATTATTATTATTATGTCAGTACAACACAGCAAACGAGATCACTATGCTGGATTTTGTATTTCATCACTAGTCGGGTGCTTCCCAAGCACCTCGGACTGCGTGATGTAGCGGCAAATTATGTTTGCCGATCCCAGTAAAGCGGCCTTTTGCAATTGACAGATGGAGATTTTGTCAATTCCGATGGTTTTCAAATGTCCGCTGAGATCCTTTGGCACTGCGCCCAGCGTGCCAAGTACCACTGGGACCACTTTCACTGGCTTATGCCAGAGTCATTGCAGCTCGATTTTTAGATCTTCGTATTTCACTAATTTCTCTAGCTGCTTCTCCTCAATTCTGCTGTCCCCTGGGATTGCGATGTCGATGATCCATACTTTCTTTTTCTCCATGATCACAATGTCTGGTGTGTTGTGCTTCAGAATTCAGTCAGTTGGAGGTCGGAAGTCCCACAGTAGTTTTGCTTGCTCATTTTCGACCACTTTTTCGGGCTTATGATCCCACCAGTTCTTTGCCACTGGTAAATGGTAGTTCCTGCACAAGTTCCAGTGGATCATCTGTGCCACAGCATCATGTCTATGCTTGTATAGACATGATGCTGTATTATTATTATTATTATTATTATTATTATTATTATTATTATTATTGCTGTTGCTGTTATTATTATTTATTATTATTATTATTTATTATTTATTATTTATTATTTATTATTTATTATTTATTATTTATTATTTATTATTTATTATTTATTATTTATTATTTATTATTTATTATTTATTATTTATTATTTATTATTTATTATTTATTATTTATTATTTATTATTTATTATTTATTATTTATTATTTATTATTTATTATTTATTATTTATTATTTATTATTTATTATTTATTATTTATTATTATTTATTTATTTATTTATTTATTATTATTATTATTATTATTATTATCATTATTATTATTATTAATTAGATTTGTATGCCGCCCCTCTCCGAGGACTTCATTAATAGGACAAGTCCAGATACTTGATATGATCAATGCTATGCTGCATCTCCTGTTGCCCTTTCTGGTTGACTCATTGGTTTATGAGGACTTCTGGGAGATGAACAGCAAAAGAGATCTCTGGAGTACCTAACTGGTAGAAGACGTCAAAAAGTAAATTTAATGAACACAGGTATGAGTTAGATTTGAGCCTACATTCTTCAGCACCAAAGCAGTTTTATCCATTAATACACAAATGGAAAAGAAGTAGATTAATTTGGAACAAGGACAAAACCATGCTTTATTCTGACCTTGTAAATGACACTTGTAAATTAGTAGAAACATAGAAACATAGAAGTCTGACGGCAGAAAAAGACCTCATGGTCCATCTAGTCTGCCCTTATACTATTTTCTGTATTTTATCTTAGGATGGATATATGTTTATCCCAGGCATGTTTAAATTCAGTTACTGTGGATTTATCTACCACGTCTGCTGGAAGTTTGTTCCAAGGATCTACTACTCTTTCAGTAAAATAATATTTTCTCATGTTGCTTTTGATCTTTCCCCCAACTAACTTCAGATTGTGTCCCCTTGTTCTTGTTCCTATTAAAAACACTTCCCTCCTGGACCTTATTTAACCCTTTAATATATTTAAATGTTTCAATCATGTCCCCCCTTTTCCTTCTGTCCTCCAGACTATACAGATTGAGTTCATTAAGTCTTTCCTGATACGTTTTATGCTTAAGACCTTCTACCATTCTTGTAGCGCGTCTTTGGACCCATTCAATTTTGTCAATATCTTTTTGTAGGTGAGGTCTCCAGAACTGAACACAGTATTCCAAATGTGGTCTCATCAGCGCTCTATACAGCGGGATCACAATCTCCCTCTTCCTGCTTGTTATACCTCTAGCTATGCAGCCAAGCATCCTACTTGCTTTCCCTACCGCCTGACTGCACTGTTCACCCATTTTGAGACTGTCAGAAATCACTACCCCTAAATCCTTTTCTTCTGAATTATTTGCTAACATAGAACTGCCAATACAATACTCAGATTGAGGATTCCTTTTCCCCAAGTGCATTATTTTACATTTGGAAACATTAAACTGCAGTTTCCATTGCTTTGACCATTTATCTAGTAAAGCTAAATCATTTACATAGTGACTTAGTTACAATTTAAAATGAGGGTGAGATTGCAGTATTCTTAATTAGCATCAATGACACAGGTTTTCTATACATAGAACTTCCTTGCTATATCAAAATAATTTGGGGAGGGGAATGAGTTACAGGTAATACCATGTTTCCCCGAAAATAAGTCAAAAGTAAGCCATAGGAAAGGTTTTGTAGAATTGCCTAATATATGGCATCCCTCTAAAGTAAGATGTAGGAGACGTTTCGTTTCCCAGCATTCCAGAACAGAACATATATAACACTGCTATCCATAAATTGCATCCCAAGACGCTGCATCAATCAGTTTTAAAACACATCCAACACGTATCCAACATGTGGCTGCATGCTTGGATTATTATTATTATTATTATTATTATTATTATTATTATTATTATTATTAATTAGATTTCTATGCCGCCCCTTTCCGAAGACTCAGAGCAGCTCACAACAACAATATAGATGCTTTTTTGCTGCAGCCGGATACAGGATACAATTCACTGGGAAAAAATAAGACATCCCCTGAAAATAAGACGTAGCACATCTTTGGGAGCAAAAATTAATATAAGACGCTGTCTTATTTTCGGGGAAACAGGGTACAGTGAAATGATTATGCAAGTGGCAATTTAAAACTTCAAGTTCTCTCGGCCATGGTTTTCTTTGTTTCTCTGGTGTCCTTTTTTCTTTTCTTCTTTGTCTTTTGGTCTCACTACAAATTTGCAGGCGATGAAAGAAACTGTCACTCTCTTATAAAAGAATGGGACAACTTAACTGATTGGAGAAAATTACATGAAGTTTTTGTTTAATCAAAATCTGTGTCTGATTTTCTAGGCCAGATGTTAAATGTTTTTCACTGATGTCAATATTGAGGTAATCAGTAAGCCAATTCCAAGTATAAGTGAGACTGTAATAATTTCACTTCAATGTTACTGAAATTCCTTTTTCTTTGGCTTAACAGGGCAATATAATTACCCAACATATTACTTTGAAATTTGTGAAATATTTTTATATGTGGTCAACGGCTACTCTATATACACAGAGTTGGGAAGCTTTACCATACTTTCACATGTATAGTCATATAGTCACATAGTTTTCACAGTGTTCACTTTGGGGATAATCAGTATTCACCTGAGATAAATACTATTGTAGAAATACACCAACTATAGTACTTCTCCATGCATTCTGTCCCTATAAATAAACTTTACTTCCACCATTTTGATTCACACTTTGCATTTAGTCTTTGAAACATTTCACTTCTCTCTTTCTGAGGTTCTCATCAATTCCATCATTTATTAGTCTCCTGACTTCTCCTGACTCTTTCTTTCACTTTTCATATATTTGCCTTGCAATTTGATCCTCAGTCCTTTGGTGTCAAAACACTGAACGTATCTTGTAGCTCAATGTATGTATGTATGTATGTATGTATGTATGTATGTATGTATGTATGTATGTATGTATGTATCAATCAATCAATCAATCAGAATGCAAGGGAAGGGACCTTGGAAGTCTTCTAGTTCAGTGGTCTCCAACCTTGTCAATTTTAAGACTTGTGGACTTCAACTCCACGCCTTAAAGTTGCTAAGGCTGGCGAGCCCTATTCTAGTCAATAGAAGGGATCTTCTAGCCAGCCTAACAGGAGGCCATATTCTATTCCAGACAAGTCACACAGGAGACCATATTCCATGCCAGACAAGTCACTGTTTAGTCTTTTCTTCTAGTGATGAAGCACTAACAACATCTGATGGCAAGCTGCTCCACTGGTTAATTGTCCTCACTGTTATGAAGTTTCCCCGTAATTCCAAGTTGCTTTTTTCCTTGATTAGTTTCCATCCATTGTTTCTCGTCTTGCCTTCTGGTGCTTTGTAAAATATGTGGACTCTTCTTCTTTCTATCAACCTCTTAAATATTGGAATATTGTTATCATGTCCCCACTAATCCTTCTTTTCTCTAGACTAGCCAAACCTAAATCCTGCAACCATTCTTCATATGTTTTAATCTCCAGATCTTTAATCCTATTAGTTGCTCTTCTTTGGACTTTTCTCAAAGTTTCAACATATTTTTGTAATTCGGTGACCAAAATTGGACGCAGTATTCCAGGTGTGGCCTTACTAAGGTTTATAAAGCGGTATTAATACTTCACATGATTTTGATTCTATGCCTCTATTCTACTCCATAGCTGGTATGAAGGCAACAGTAATTGGGCTTGTAATGTTATTCCTGGACTAGAAATCATGGCTTGCACAGAAAAGCACAGGCTTAGTTTGAAGAAAATTAGTTTTGTTCTTGAAGGATAATGACCAAGAAGTACCAACAGAATTCCTTACCATTATCAGGGAATTTTAAACATGGCACAGCTGCAATTAAGGCTGGTAGTCAAACCTACAATTATTATTGCTAAATGTTGTACAGATGTATATGTGGTAAGTACATATAAATGTCGTTACAAAGGTTTCTACTTTAAAACATTTACATTTAATTTTAAGTGTAATTTCATTTTAGTAGTTAATCTATTTTATATTTATCTTCGCTGCTGAAGCATACACCGGCAATTTAAAAAGGGGAGAATTTACTTGAGAAAGAAAAAAAAGAGGAATGAGGTACAGAGTAGCTTTATTATTTCACCCCGGAACCAAAATTAAATATTTACGAGATTATTAAACTGTTAAACAAATGATCCACGATTAAAGCAAAAGGAATAAAATACTTAATTTTTAATTCAAGTCATGATTAAAATGCTTAGCTACTTACAACATCACTCCAGCAAAATAAACATAAATGAGTGATTGTATATTTGTTAACTATCACTAGCACCCTGAAATCAAAGAATTATAATTTTACAATACTACCCAAAAGGACCATACATTTTTTTTAAGGAAAAGCAAGGGAAACAGTAAAGATAGTCAGGCAGAATTTGGCCACTTTCCTGGAGATTATTTTTGAAGACTCTGCTAGAATGGAATGGAATGGAATGGGATAGAATAGAATAGAATAGAATAATGGAGTGGAGTGGAGTGGAGTGGAGTGGAGTGGAATGGAATGGAGTAGAGTAGAGTAGGGTAGGATAAGATAATGGAATGGCATAGAATAGAATGGAATGGAATAGAATAGAATAATGGAGTGGAGTGGAATGGAGTAGAGTAGGGTAGGGTAGGGTAGGGTAGGATAGGATAATGGAATGGCATAGAATAGAATAGAATAGAATAGAATAATGGAGTGGAGTGGAATGGAATGGAGTAGAGTAGGGTAGGGTAGGGTAGGATAGGATAATGGAATGGCATAGAATGGAATAGCATAGAATGGCATGAATAGAATAGAATAGAATAGAATAGAGGCATGCCCATGAGGCGCTCCTATGAGGCACGCCCACATGGTGCAGGAGGAAGTGAACTGGCAGAGTGGTAAATTAGAACCCACCCCTGCTTCCAAGGTTGATTAAATGAACACCCAGATTGTTGGTAGCAATATGCTGACTCTGTAAACTGCTTAGAGAGGGGTGTAAAACATTATGAAGTTCTATATAAGTCTAAGTGCTATTGCTAGAATGAGAATAATAAAATCAACATTCACTTTGTGAATCTTTAAAACATTGCAATGAGGTTTACATGCCAATTTCATTAAAGGAAGCATGGATATGTGTTATTGATTCATTTGGCTCTAAAGGAAACAAGGATAAATGGTCTTCTATTGGTGTGCCATTGCATTTTCCTTCCAAAGAGTCTCATGAATGTAATAGCTTTTCTGTACTCTGAGCATAAAATGTTGGTAAAGGTATGTCCCAAAAGTGCTTTTCCAAAAGGCAACTGGACTTTTGAGAAGATGAAGTTGTGCTTTCTGTAGGATGTTACCTTTCAAAAAAAACCACACCTTTGGGACAACCATGGCCTCAATAACTGAGAATTTCCATAGATATTATTAAATGTATTTGGCTACCATGAATCATTTCCCTAGCATGAATAATTTCAATATTTTGGGGAAAAACTTTAAATCCTTTAAAAAATCAATTTCAGGAATCCATAAATGCATACCCAACAAAGCTTTCACATAGGAAATCAAGACCAGATATTGATGGGAAGTTCACAGAGAATCTTATGTTGGACTTAATTTCAATTAGCTATGAGAAAGTAAAATTACATTTTTCATAACAACTAAAGAACTTTATGGACCCAATCGCTCACATATTGAAGTTTGATTCAGGTCTCTGATGAACTCAGGACAGTCTCCATCCTTGATAAGTAGTGATGGGCGAACCCAACAGTGTTCGGGTTCGGCAAGTTCAGATGAACTTTACGCAAAATTTGGCCGAACCCGAACCAAACCCGAACTTGAACCCGAACGGGGAATCCCACCAAGATATTTCTTTTGACGTCACGTATACTGGTAGGTTGCTAAGGATGCCAAGGTGATCACTTCCTGGATTCCATGGAATCCAGGAAGCGATCACCTTGGCGTCCTTAGCAACCTGCCGGTGACGTCAAGGCTCTGCCCCCAGAATCTCTTCATGGGAGGGATTCCCCAGCTCCTTCAGAGTGAGGTCTTCACGTAAAAATAAACATTGTTATTTTTACGTGAAAGACGCCGCAGCAGTGCTGCAAGTAAAGGTCCTTTCACGTAAAAATAAAAGACGCCGCAGCAGTGCCGCAAGCAAAGGTCCTTTCACGTAAAAATAAAAACACCTTCCTTTGAAGGAGCTGGGGAATTCCTCCCACTAAGAGATTCTGGAGGCAGAGCCTTGACGTCACCGGCAGGTTGCTAAGGACGCCAAGGTGATCACTCCCTGGATTCCATGAAATCCAGGAAGTGATCACCTTGGCGTCCTTAGCAACCTGCTGGTATACGTGATGTCAATGTTCCGCTCCCGGTATCTCTTGGTGGGATTCCCCGTTCAGGTTCTGGTTCGGTTCAGGTTTGGCCGAATTTTGAGCAAAGTTCGTCCGAACTTGCCGAACCCGAACACCGTTGGGTTCGCCCATCACTAAATATTAGCAATTTGACATAGCTCAGTTATATACCATTTTCACCCCTGAATCCATGTATGCATGCTAATAGTCTGAAGAAAATTATCTAATTTATATGTTTGATAAATCTTATAGTTGGACAATAATTGTAGAAATATCTGTCATCTACAACTTTTCTAAGCTTTGTACACTATTCTATTCTTCCTCTTGTATGGAAATAAAATAACTGATATCAGTTGGGTCACTTGCTCCCAAAATTGAAACATTCATATAGGTTAATTTAGAAATATCACCATCTGTTAGATGACTTAATGTAGAATTTAAAGTAATGATTTTAAAATCCTGGCCAGAGGAAAACTAAATCATTTAAACTCATAACTGGTGCCAATTTTACTAATAACCATAGTTCTATTAGTAGTTAGGAGAATTGCCATAAGGAAGAAATGTATCTGGAAAGTTAATTTCAATCTTTTAATCCTAGTTAAAGAATGCCCAGAATTACATCTTCATTGTCATATTAGGAGAAAATAATCTCAATAAAACATATATCATAAAAGACAAGAGGCATTTCTTTTTCTGCAAATATATATGTGGTTCCTGCATCATAGGAATTAAAAATGGAGTATATATCTATTTCTTTAATACACACCACAACTGAGAAAACTTTTAAAACTTTGTTGATCAGCAATGCAAATTCTCATTCACCCCTGCTTTTTTAATTAACTTTTTAATTTTCAAATACAAAGATAGTGTTGAAGATGACTGGTGAGCTTGGGCTGAAAGATATACTGATCTAATGCCGTTCTTTGGAAATCTGCAGAGAAATGAATCTCAGGGAACAAATGAAATGATAATGGGATTTTGGTTTATCAGGGTTCAATTCCGCAAAATAAATGTTCAGTTTCATGGATTGTTTGTTGAGAAAAAGGTGTCTTTTTCTGTAATGAACAAAAGTGATTGAAGCCTTGGCATTTGGAATGTATTTTTTAATCAAAACTTTCTAGTGAAATTATAGTGTTTGCTAATAAAAAAAATCTAGCTGATGGTCCCAAATACAACTGGCCACAGCAGACTCAAAACAAAGAAAGTCTCAATTCCTTTTGCATTTAGTAGTTATAAAAAATAAGATATATCATTTTCTTTTCTTATGCTTGCATGTCAAATTGAACCTTATTAAATTCTGCTTTCTTTATAAGTATGGTCCCTGTTGTTTTACATATGATCTGCCAACTTTGTGTAACAAGATAATGGAGATCAAGTCTCCGTTTAGGTTTCCATGTTATATAAAGACACAGCTTCATTGAACATAATTTATTGAATAATTGTCTCAATTCACACTTTGATTGCAGTTAAAACCAAAGACCATATTTTTATTTAGTACATTTCTTTCAGCTAGTTTGGTTAAGTAATTTATGGATTTTTAGGACCTGTACATAAGAACATACGAAGAGCCATGCTGAATCAGGTCAAAGCCCATCGAGTCCAGCATTCTGTGTCACATAGTGGCAGAAAGAGAAGGCAAAACCCTACCTTTCCCTTGAACCCCAACAAGGGAATCCTGCCTGCCTCAACCAACATAGAGGCGGCACATGGACATCTGTTTCAATAACCACCGATACACTTGGCATCCATGAATCTGTCTAATCCTGCCTTGAAGCTATCAAAGTTGACAACTGTCACAGCCTCTTCTGGAAGTGAATTCCATAAACCAACAATCCTCTGGGTGAAGAAATATGTCCCTTTATTTGTCTTCACTTTCTTACCTATGAGCTTTAGGCCTTTCTACCTGTCGTAGTGTAGTGGTTAGAATGCAGTATTGCAGGCTTCCCCCAACCAGGAGTTCAATCCCAACAGGCTCAAAATTGATTCCACCTTTCCTCCTTCCAAAGTCAATAAAATGAGGACCCATATTGTTGGGGGCAATATGTTGGTATTTGTAAATTGTTCAGAGAATGCTATAAAACACTATGGAGTGGAATATAAGGCTAAATGCTATTGCTTTGTCAAGGATAATTCTAAAAATAAATAGTACCCCCAACATAATAAACAATTACATCCTCCTTTGTTTGTTTCTAAGCATATACAAAGCATGACTAGGAATGGCTGACCATGGCACCAGATTTCTGTGTAGAATATTTAACATCTAATAAAGATAGCAATAGCAACAGCACTTAGACTTATATACCACCTTACGGTGCTTTATAGCCCTCTCTAAATGGTTTACAGAGTCAGCATATTGTACCCAGCAATCTGGGTCCTCATTTTACCCACCTTGGAAGGATGAAAGGATGAATGAAAATATTCAAATTTAAACAACCCCAAATAGCTCATTTTCTAGCCTCTTTAACATGGGCAACGATGACACATTTGTTATTCTTCAAGATTCCACAAGACTCATTATTTTTGCTGGCAATTTTAAGCAACGTTGCTATGGCATTTCTGGAGCCAGAGATCTCATGTCATCAAAAAAGGAGTTCAGAGGCAGATTCATGGAAAGATTCATGACTCCCTCCCAAATGGGATAGAACATATAAAACCCTGTTGTAGCTCAAGTTAAAAGGCAGAAGGAAAAACCAAAAAGCAACAGCAATAGCATTTAGACCTATATACCACTTCATGGTGCTTTTACAGCCCTCTCTAAGTGGTTTACAGAATCAGCATATTGTCCCCAACAATCTGGCTCCTCATTTTACCCATCTTGGAAGGATGGAAGGCTGAGTCAACCTTGAGCCAGTGGTGAAATTTGAATTGCTGAACTAAGCTAGCAGTTAAGCTGAACTAAGGGTTTTCATCTGGCTAGTCTTTAGTCTGTTCAACTTCAGCACATAAGTTTGCTGGGTTTGAGCCCATGTGCTTGTTTTTATCCCCTGGTTAGGAAATAAAAAATAGTTTCTAAAATACTTCACTTCTTTCTCTCTCTCTTCAGAGAGAAACAACACTAGCAAAGCATAGAAGATCGCTTTACTTGGTAGCACTCATTAGGGCTGGAAAAAAGGCAGAAGATTGCTTGCTAGCAATGCACAGAAGATTGCTTCACTGTTAGCCCTTCTTTAGGTCTGAAAAAAGGCTCAGCTGATTGTTGGAGGGAACAGCAATGAAAGAAGCAGGCAAAGGGAACATCTCTTAGCTAGCAAAGCATGAGAGATCACATTAGGACCCCGTTAGGGCTAAAAAAAAAGCTTAGTAAAAGCTACATTTGGAGTAGGGGGGAAAAGGTCCCAAAAATACAGTAATTCTGAAGATAAAATTTTGGTTGTCCCTAGATTTGTTGGAAATCCCACAATCTCCTACCTACATCCATTCTATCCAGTAGTCAGGATACCTGTATCACTTGTATCTTCTGATTCTCTGTCCTTTCCCTTCTTGCCTGCTAAAAAAGATCTTCTCTTTACTGCTTTGATTAACTATGTCTGTCTTTTCATCTAATATCCTTCATTATCAACCATTGGTGAGATCATCTGACAACAGGGGTGATGTGAGTAATCAGCAATATGCTGATGATACCGAACTGTATATCTCCACCCCGTGTCACTTCAAGGAAGCGGTGGATGTGATGTGCCAGTGCCTGGAGACTGTGAGGGTCTGAATAGGAATTAACAAGCTCAAATTCAACCCTGACAAGACCGAATGGCTGTGGGCACTGCCTCCCAAAGATTACATTGATTGTCCAACATTGGTCTGGGGGAGAAGAATTACCCCCCTCAGAATTGGTTCACTATTTGGGTGTCCTCCTAGACTCACAGCTAGGATCAGACCAACATCTGACAGCTGTGGCTAGAGGAACTTTTGCACAGGTTCTCCTCGTGCACCAATTGTGACCATACCTGGATCAGGAGACTCTTCTCACGGTCACTCATGCCCTTATCACCTCACAATTAGATTGTTGCAATGTGCTCCATATGGGGCTACCCCTGAAGAGTGTTTGGAGACTACAGCTGATCCAGAATGCAGCTCCGTGAGCTGTTGTGGGTGCACCAAGGTACACACACATTACACTAATTCTCTGAGGACTGCACTGGCTCCTGATTGGTCCCTAGGCACAATTCAAGATGTTGGTCATTACCTTTAAAGCCCTACATGGCTTAGGGCTAGACTATCTTCAAGACTGCCTTCTACCACATATCTCCCAATGACTGATAAGGACCCACAGGATTGGTCTTCCCATCAGCTAAACAGTGTCAGCAGGGGAGATCCTTCTCTGTGGCTGCTCTGACTCTTGGGAACTAGTTGACCTGGCTTTTCTGGCAGGCCTGCAGTTGTTGATCTGATGGTATACCACCGGGATCCGGCAATGATGACATGCATGGGTTTTTTTAACTGCTTTAATTGCTTTTAATTGTTGGTTTTAAATTGTCTTGAACTGTTTTTAAGGGGTTTTAATATTACATTGTATGTGTTATTTTTTGGTTCTGAGCCGCCAAGTGTTCTTTGGGAGTTGGGTGGCATACAAATCCAAATAGATAGATAGATAGATAGATAGATAGATAGATAGATGGATGGATGGATGGATGGATGGATGGATGGATGGATGGATGGATGGATGGATGGATGGATGGATGGATGGATAGATAGATAGATAGATAGATAGATAGATAGATAGATAGATAGATAGATAGATAGATAGATAGATAGATAGATAGATAGGCTTTTTATCTAATTTCCTGGCAGTGATGACACATATAACCTGTTGTATATTTGATCAGCCTAAAGAGCACAATCACTTAAGTGGTTGGAACGCTGAGCAGAAAGTTAGCAACCTCACCTTCAAGACTTGTCATGGGACAGGGTCAAGCTCTTGCCCTTAACTCCATGAAAGGAACTCCCAAATGGGCAACCTGACAGCAACGATGATGTCATCAGCGAATCCGTTCAACCTAGAAGCACCATGGTGCTTCTGGCTTTCCAGTTTCACTTGTAGCACAATTGAAAACCAACACATCTGGAGAGTAGTAAGCGGGGAAGACTCTAGAGTTCTGATGAACAGATATGTTCATATCTATACTTTACCTTTTTTTAACCAAGTATTTTACTGGAGTAGTTGCCCCATTTTTTATCAATTTCAACAACTATTATGGAAAGGCAGGATCATTATTGTACCAGGATCAAAAAAGGAAGACCTTTAATTATAAATCCAAGAACACGTGAAATGCCCAAATGAGATCAAAACAAAGAGTGTACAAGAATGTATAAATGAAAGAGATAAGAAAAGTAAACTAGAAATGATTATAATTTTTGTACTAGACATAATTGATATGTTCGCCCATGATTCACACATTATTTTAGGTTTCTGAGAGGAGAGAGGAATTTTTATTGCAAAATATTCTGCATTTAAAATACTATTTAATTATGGTTTGTTTCCTTAGGGATGTTATCACCATGTGATTTAATTTGGTATAGGCCCCAAAGGGCAGCATATTTTCAATTATGGAATATTTCCTCCAGAAACAATAATGGCTCAATGATTTATTGCAGGATTCTATTATAAGGTAGTTGGTTGCAAGTGAAACTTGAATGCAATTGGCTTAACAATATACCATGGACAATTGTCAAATGCACACAGGCTGAACACATGTACTTCCAGCATGCCAGGAAAAAATGTATTTATATACGGTACTTTTTGGTCCTTTTGCATAAAGCTTCAATTATTATATCTTGGGGAGAAAAAACGAGAAGCCGTAATGCCAAGAAGCTATGAAACATTTATATTATTATCTCTTCAAAAAGTTCATTTTTGGACAAGTATCATTTGGATGTGGATTAACTTAATCAGAGATTTTGAATCTTCTTTACTTTAATTTTTAATCTCTCTCTCTCTTTTTTTAACGCCTGAATCTTAAAAAGGCCCTAAACCTGTAGTCACAAAGCACTGCTTCAAAAGAGAGAGAGAGAGAGAGAGAGAGGGAGGGAGAGAAGGAGGGAGAGAGAGAGAAGGGGTTGATGGAGAGGGAGGGGTAGGAAAAAAAGAAAGTTTTAAAAGCAACCACCAGCTGTAAGAGAGATAGTGAAAGCAGCAGATTTGTGACAGAGCAGAGCATGAAACCCATCAGCTGATGAGTGAAAATCCCTCGTTTCTAATTAATCGAGGTACACAGGGCCAAGGGATGAAGAGGATCAGGGAAATGAAATCAGGGAATAGATAACATCAGTCATTTCTGAGGCCCATTGTCATACTTCAGAATCTGCTGTAATGAATCACTCAGGCATTCCGCAGATACATTCAAATGGTGAAGAAAATTCATTGTCCAGTGAAGAGGGGTTGATAAAAATCTTTCTCTCCCCCCCCTCTTTGTCAGAAGCCTATGATCAGAAAAAAAAAGAGGAAGGGGGCCAATGCAGCAGCACAACAGGTGTGCTTTAGCAAGCCTGCTCAAATCTGCAAATGAACAGAGATACGAAAGAATGTTTTTGTACTAAAATTTCACCAAAAAATGCATAAAAAAGAGAGTATCTTGTAATAACAGGCAGCGGTATAAAAAAGGGGGGGCGGCAGAGAGAGACTGTCAAAGAACGGAAGAGGAGGACTGGTGGAGGATTAAGAGGATAGGAAATATACATTTTTTTCCCTCCCCCTGTGGAGGAAGCTCTTTGTCTGTATGAAAAGTAATAGGTGGAAAAAGTGGGCTTGGGGATGCCTGGTTTAACATTTCCTGTGGTTTTAATCTGTCTCCAGTCATTTTAATTTGATAGTCCCTTGGGATTTCTTTCTTTCTTTCTTTTTTAAGTTCTCCCTTCAGTTCCCATGTACATAAATGTTTTATACTCAAATAATAAAAAAAATGAATATCTGTCTCAGAATGTTTTATTTCTAGCATGCTTTTAAAAAGCATTGAATTAATCATGGGAAAGGAAGGGAGAGAGGGAGGGAAGAAGGAAGGAAGGAAGGAAGGAAAGGAAGAAGGAAAGGAGGGAGGGAGGGGGAGGGAGGGACAAAGGAAGGAAGGAAAGAAGAGGGGGAAGAAGGACAGAAGGAAGGAAGCAAAGAAGGAAAGAAGGAAAGAAAGAAAGAAAGAAAGAAAGAAGGAAGGAAGGAAAGAAGGGAGGGAGAACCCAGTCCTTCCAGTGTTCTCTTTTTACCCATTTTACCCTTTTTCACCCGGGTCTTAAGTATAAAACGTATCAGGAAAGACTTAATGAACTCAATCTGTATAGTCTGGAGGACAGAAGGAAAAGGGGGGACATGATCCAAACATTTAAATATGTTAAAGGGTTAAATAGGGTTCCGGAGGGAAGTGTTTTTAATAGGAAAGTGAACACAAGAACAAGGGGACACAATCTGAAGTTAGTTGGGGGAAAGATCAAAGGCAACATGAGAAAATATTATTTTACTGAAAGAGTAGTAGATCCTTGGAACAAACTTCCAGCAGACGTGGTTGGTAAATCCACAGTAACTGAATTTAAACATGCCTGGGATAAACATATATCCATTGTAAGATAAAATACAGGAAATAGTATAAGGGCAGACTAGATGGACCATGAGGTCTTTTTCTGCCATCAGTCTTCTATGTTTCTATGTTTCTATCATCCTTTTACTCATCATCTTGATATTTCACAGTTTCATTGAATGACATTTTTCATCCAAGGTTCAACTTTTTGTCTCTGGGGAAAAAAAACACCCCACACCCGTAGGCCGTTAAAAGTAGCAAACGCCATTAAGTGACATCAAAAGATAATTGTTTTTAAATAATCAGGTACTGAACTACTGAGACATATAAGGAGAGCTGATTCATTTTAAATTTAATTACCATAATATAGGATTTCATTGTCTACAGTATCAATCACTAAGACACTTTATAGTTGATAATATTAAAATGGCAACAATAATGAGAATTTCTACTTCATGATGAAAATAATTTTAATCACGGGTAGATTACAAATCCATTGGCTGTTACGATTACCGAGGATTCTATTATCTGACTCCAATTGTGAAAGTTGTTAAAACTTGTTTCCAGGAAATGTAAAAGATTACAGATGTATACACCTTGTGCTAATTTCCCATCAAGCTCAATGACAGAAAAAAGAAGAATATGAAATCTTCCTGTGTGGAACGAGAAGCCAAGAGGCTTCCAGCAGTAGGTTGCCTTATGGAGTTAAGTGAAACTACATTTATCTGTGAATGAAAGCTGATTGACTATAGGCACCATATGTGCAGGGGTAGGCTGTTACGGGTTCACCAGGCTTTGAGGGAACCCTAGCTAAGGTTACGGCTGGTTCAGAAAACCTTCAAATCCTAACCCTGGCTGGCCCCGCCCTCCCCCTTCCAGCCCTCCCACCCAACTCTGCCCCTCTCATGGATGCAAGGTAAATTAAAGGCCTTTGCGGAGGCTCGAGGAGGGGAAAAATGGGCCTCTTGGAAGTTCCGTAGGCTGGAAATGGGCCCATTTCTGGCCTCCGGAAGGTCTCCAGAACCTGGTCGAGGCAGTTTTCACCCTCTCAGAGGCTCAAAAAAAGCCCCTCAAGTTTGGGGAAGGTAAAAACTGATGTGATGTAATTTTTTAATGTAAGGTGGGAAAAATATTGTTTCTTTTTTTGAGGTTTCCCTTATTTGATAATATTACATAACTTCTATAGAATGTTTTTTTTAATCGAAGAAAATAAGTCTCCGTTTAATGAGTAATGGAAAAAGAACATTTTTATATGTTTTACTCTAAGCATGGTTTCAGTGTTTGTACTTATGCATTGTTTTTTATTCTATGTTGGAGAACAAAAATAACATTTCTATTTGAAAGAGAAAAAATAAAATGCCCCACCCCACCATGGTACAGGAGGCCGAGTAGGCCATGCGCACCAGGCGAGGGTTTCTACTTACTGCTGCTACAAGTGATATGTACGGAAGCAAAAAAATCACTGAAATCTCATGCGTACTTGTATCCCCTTGTGAGATTTTGCTTCCTGTGTGTTGTGGTTGGCTCTGGCCCATCTCCTGCCCCAAGGAATGTGGAGGTGGATGCAGGGGAAACATCAGCATCATAGGCCTGTTTTATTGCCGACAGTCAGGTAGTGCAGTTTCCTTGGATGAAGAAGAAGGTGGGGATGACTTGGAAGTAGGGGGCTTGGCACACAGCCCAGGAAGCCAATCTCCATTATCTTCGGTCGATTCGGACGAGGAAGTGTTAGACCCACGCATGCGCAAAATTATGCATCGAAGAGACCAATTGAAGAAATATTACAGGAGATAAGAGAGGCCACCTGTGTTTGGGTGGGGCTCCAGTAATTAGAGCTGCTGATATAAATAGCAGCGTGCTGGCTTGGCCGTTGTGGAAGATTATCTGATCGTTGTTCTTCAGGACTGTGCCTTGCTGTTTCCGGACTTTGTTGATTTTTCACGACTTTGAAACCAAAGCAGAGCAAAGTGTGTGTGTTTCACTTTGTGGAAGAAGGAGGGCTGTGACTTTCCTTCACAGCTGCTAGCTAAGTCCTTAAGGACTGATTAAGGGGATTGTACAGCCGACAAGGTTGTTTTGGGATGAGTGCTCTTTGCAAACAAAAAGGGTGCTTTGTTTCTTTTGAATTTTTGTGATAAAGAACATTGTTTTTGAACTTTCAAGTGTATGTGTCTCTGGAATTTGTACCCTTGAATTTTTGGGAGACTCATACCAGAGAGCCTGGCAGAACACTGCACATGCGCAGAAGCAAAATCTCACTCAGACATCCACATGTATATGCCAGAGATGTGTAGCTGCACACGCAGCTCCATTTTTGCTATAGTGTGGCCCGTATGGTAGCAACCTGCTACTGATGCCCACCATGGCCATGCCCACCCAGCAACTGGGCAGAGGACCCATTGCTGATATTTTTGAAGCCCACCCCTGTAATATGTGCATATCACAGTGTAGGAATATGCAGCATATACAGTATATTAGGACAAACCTACAGTGTCAATTGATCTTTAGAGCCTTGGGTCAAGAAAACAATTCTCATAAATTACCAAAATATTGTTTATCTCATCATATTCAGTTTCATCCTAAACCTAGGAGCAAATTGATCAAAGGGATGGCATAGTAAAATAATATGAAAGAGCAGAGAAATGAAAGGGGTATTTTTCAATCACTTGAGTCAACATTCTAATGCTTGCAGGTCATTCATTCTTTGCATTTTCAACCAATCAACATAAATATCAGTCTTGGAACTTGAAGATTGTCCATATTCATTTTTGACTACTGCTCCCTTAAGTGCACAAAGCATAGGAACTAACTGGCAGATAACTATGCACCTAGAGTTAAATGGATCCAATCAAAATAAAATATAAGAACATTCTAAGCTGATCTGGCATGCATCCAATATAATTAGAACGGATGTTGCGGAGAGGGGCGGCATAAAAAAATCCAATAAATAATAATAATAATAATAATAATAATAATAATAATAATAATAATAATAATTAGGTGGGTCATAGTCATATTCCAGGCAAAAAAAGTTGTTACCCATTCCAAACTTCTAAACATTTTTACAGACTATTAAAGGATCACATTTTTGTAACAATGGGATAATGATTTAAGAAGGATTCTAATCCTATTTTTAAAAATACAGTGATTTTGCAACATAATTTTTATCTCTGATTTTTTTATATGTGGGAAGTTGAGTTTCAGAAATTTCAATTTGCATAGCATTTCAAATAATATATTCAAGTATATTGACGCCTCTCAAGTCATCTAATATCTCCACATTAACTTTTTAAAAATAGAATGGATGTTGTAAACTGAAACTTTTCATCTTGCACTATTTTATGATTTAGAATTTCTATTTATTTCACATCGGAGAACATGCAGAAATTTTTCCTAATATCTCTCACATCTCCCACGCAAACATCTTCACCAAGTACCAGCCATTCATAGAACTTAAAAACATTATACAATGGCTAAAATGTCCTTAAGATATTTTCACAAAAATATAAGGAGGTTGTGTTTCTCAATATGAGGTTTCCAATGTGTTAGTGAAGATTAGACCATATTTCAATGATCATGATGGTGTGACAGGATCCAGTCAGTTACCGGGATCAGAGGTTTAATCTTGGAAGCTTTCAGATGTATGCTGAAGTCCCTCCTCATGGAACCTCTCTATCTGTGACACAGAGAGAGAAGTTCCCTGAGGATAAGCTTTAATATAGTCCAAAAATGTGGAAGACTAAATTTCCCAATGACTCACTCAGATTGAATCCTGTAACATTATCCTGGGATATGTACAGGGGTGGACTGCTGGGGGTTCATAGAGGTTTGGGAAAACCTCTACCTAAGATTTTATGCAGTTCAGAGAAACCCCAAATTCATAGAAACATAGAAACATAGAAGATTGACGGCAGAAAAAGACCTCATGGTCCATCTAGTCTGCCCTTATACTATTTCCTGTATTTTTATCTTAGGATGGATATATGTTTATCCCAGTCATGTTTAAATTCAGTTACTGTGGATTTACCAACCACATCTGCTGGAAGTTTGTTCCAAGGATCTACTACTCTTTCAGTAAAATAATATTTTCTCATATTGCTTTTGATCTTTCCCCCAACTAACCTCAGATTGTGTCCCCTTGTTCTTGTGATTACTTTCCTATTAAAAACACTTCCTTCCTGAAACCTATTTAACCCTTTAACATATTTAATTTTTTCGATCATGTCCATTCCATTCCTGACTGGCCCCACCCCAGCCAGCCCTATCAGGAGTCCCCATTTTGGATGCAGGGAGACTCAAGGAGGGGGAAAAACAGGCCTACTGGAAGGAAACAGGGCCGTTTCCATCATCCAGAGGGCCTCTGGAGCCTAGGGAGACCATTTTTGCCCTTCTGGAGGTTTGAAAAAAAACCTCTGGAGCTCAGAGATGGCACAAATGCCCAGGAGGTCAACTACACCATGGCCACCATGGCCATGCCCTCCCAGCAACTGGACAGAGAACCCCTTGATAAAATTTTTGAAGCCCACCCCTGGACATGTATCATTCATGATGACGCAAACTTCAGCATCCAAGTGTTCAGTGATAACAATTGAAACTATTGGATAGTTTTCATATAGCATTGATAGAGGCATCTGCTTCTCAGCTATACCAGGCTGTGGAGATAACCACCCCCTATCCCCATTGCCATTGCCCATCACTGCTGCCACCTATCACTGCCTCCATGTGCACTATATTTGGCCTCTGTATGTCCCATTTTTTAACCTCTGCTTGTTCAGCCTCCAAGAGGTGGGGATAGGCAGCAGCAGCTATGGGTGGTGATGGTGGTGATAAGTGATGGTGATTGCACAGCCTGGAACAGGTGATATGTGGTATTCTGGAAGGCAGATCCAACTGCCAATCAGCTGCTCTTGCTAAATCAGGCTGTGATGAAGCTGACCAGGCTGTTTGTTGGAAGGAGGCAAATTGCTGAGAGGCAGAAGCCAAAGGGTGGGGGATGATAGCTGGGTGGGGCTTCAGCAACATTCGCTGTATAAGATGTACAGATATTTCCACCCACATTTGGGGAGAGGAGTGTAACTTATACGCAGAAAAATGCAGTAAGTTGCATCTGTTAATTTTTTGTCATCATGGAAAAAAATCATGTGGCCACAAATGATTAGTAACAGAGACATGGGATGGATCACCAATGAACATACCCATTTCATTTACCATATTTTTCAGAGTATAAGGTGCACCTTTTTCCTCCCTAAAAGAGGCTGAAAATTTGGGTGCATCTTACATTCTGAATGTAGTTTTTCCAAATCTTTATTTTCAGCCCTAACTAGGTGCTAACAATCTTTCCAGCTCTTACCTTGCAGGCTTTTTCATTTTACTCTCTCCGAAAAATGTTTTTCCAGCCCTAAGTCTTTGCAGGCTTTTTTCCATGGCTCTACTTGCTCCGAACAAGTTTCTTTCCAGCTTAACTAGGTACTAGAGATGTTTCCAGCTCTTTCCGGCTTGAAGGCTCTTTCATTGTTACTCTTTCTGAATAAGGTTTTTTTCAGCCCTAACCAGGGGAAAAAATAATGTGCTGAAACTGACCAAACCAAGGACACTAGCCAGATGAATACCTGGTAGGTAGATACCCCCCTATTTTCCCCGCCAAAAATAAGGTGCATCTTATACTTGGGTGCATCTTATACAGTGATCCCCCGGTTATTGCATCCCCGACCATTGCGAACAGGCTAATTTGCGATTTTTCAACCCGGAAGTAAACAACACCATCTGCGCATGCGCGCCCCTTTTCTTTCTATGGCCACGCATGCGTAGATGGTGGAGTTTGCCGGGCAGATCAGCTGCTGGGCGGCTTCCCTGGGTCTTCCCCCTCTTGCCAGGGTTTCCCCTTTGCGTGGGCGGCGGGGAAACCCCAGCCCCGCTTCCCAGCTGAGTGGCGCGAGCAACGGCGTGGGCGGGCGAAGGGCGGGCGGCACTGGCTTCCCCTCAGGAGACGCGCCTGAGTGGCCTTTTTGCTGTTCCTCTCAAGAGTTTTTGCGGGGGAAAAGCCGCTAGCCGGCTTTCGGAGCTCCTCCGGCGTCACCCGGCTTCTGGTAGAAGCCTTCTCTCCTTTTTTTCTTGCGGCGAGCCCGAGCCGTTCCTCTCTCGACCGCAGCCGAGCTTCCCTCGGCCCCCTTTGGCCCCGTCGCCTCCTCCCCGCCTGCGAGACTCTTCTTCTCTGGCTTTCAGAGCTCCTCCGCCGTCACTCGGCTTCTGGCAGAAGCCTTCTCTCTTTTTTTCGTGCGCTTGGCGAGGAAAAGCAGGCGGGGAGGAGGCGATGGGGCCAAAGGGGGCCGAGGGAAGCTCGGCTGCGGTCGAGAGAGGAACGGCTCAGGCTCGCCGCAAGAAAAAAAAGAGAGAAGGCTTCTACCAGAAGCCGGGTGACGCCGGAGGAGCTCCGAAAGCACGAGCAGCGGCCGGACGAGCGGCGGCCGCACCAGCAGCGGCGGCATGAGCGGCGGCGGCACGAGCGGCAGCCGCACCAGCAGCGGTGGCACGAGCGGCGGCCGGACGAGCGGCGGGCGCACCAGCAGCGGCGGCACGAGCGGCGGCAGAACGAGCGGCGGCGGCACGAGCGGCGGCCGCACCAGCAGCAGCGGCACGAGCGGCGGCCAAACGAGCGGCGGCCGCACCAGCGGCGGCGGCACGAGCGGCGGCCGGACGAGCAGCGGCACGAGCGGCGGCCGGACAAGCGGCGGCCGGACAAGCGGCGGCGGCATGAGCGGCGGCCGGACGAGCGGCGGCAGCACCAGCAGCGGCGGCACGAGCGGCGGCCGGACGAGCGGTGGCCGCACCAGCAGCGGCGGCACGAGCGGTGGCGGCACGAGCGGTGGCGGCACCAGCGGCGGCGGCACCAGCGGCGGCGGCACCGGCAGCGGCGGCACAGGCGGCGGCGGCACCAGCAGCGGCGGCACCAGCAGCGGCGGCACCAGCAGCGGCGGCACCAGCGGCGGCACCAGCGGTGGCCGGACAAGCGGCGGCGGCACCAGCGGCGGCCGGACAAGCGGCGGGCAGGCGGGCGGGCAGGCGGCTCCTCAGCTGTTGGGCGGGGGTCTTCCCAGGTGCGGAAGTAAAAAACACCATCTGCACATGCACGGCCATGAAAAAAGGGCGCGCATGCGCAGATGGTGTTTTTACTTCCGCAGCGCTACTTCGCGAAAACCCACTCATTGCTGGGGGTCCTGGAACGGAACCCTCGCAACGAGCGGGGGATCACTGTACTCCAAAAATATGGCAGGTGGGGATTCCTACTTACCACCGCTACTGGTGCGATGCACACACAGCTTTGGGTAGCCAGTGGGCAATATTTTGCTTGTGTGCATGCACAGGAAGCAAAGTCTTATGAGAGCACATACCGTGTTTCCCCGATAGTAAGACACCCCCGATTGTAAGATGTATCGGGGGTTTCAGGGGGGTCGGCTAATATAAGCCGTACCCCGAAAGTAAGACATATGTCTTACTTTCGGGGAAACACGGGGTACAGTAGAACCTCGACATACGTCCCCCCCGCCGCCGTCGTCCCCCGCCGCCGCCTGCAAGCGCTCTGCCAGGCGGCTCTCCCCGCTCTGCGCCTCCTTTATCTCTGGGTCTGCCAAGGGAGGGAGGGTTCCGGCCTTCCGAAGCGGCGCTGGGCGAAAGGGGGCGGGCAGGCAGCGGCGGAAGGTGAGAGGTGCCTCTTCGATATGCCAGAGAGCCAGAGAAGAGGGCATCCGGACCCCCCCACCCCCAGCAGAAGCCAAGGGGGGGGTCCTTTCAAGCGGCGCTGGGCGAAAGAGGGCGGGTGGCCAGCAGCAGAAGGCGAGAGGTGCCTCCTTCTCCGGCTCTCCAGCAGATCGAGCGCGCGAAGAGGCACCTCTCACCTTCCGCCGCTGCTGGCCGCCCTCTTTCGTCCAGCGTCGCTTCGGAAGCCGCCGAACGCCGTCAGGGGGGCGCTTGGCGACCGCCTCTCCGCTCGCCAAGTGCCGCTCGCCAAGCGCCCCCCTGACGGCATTCGGCGGCTTCCGAAGCGACGCTGGGCGAAAGTGGGCGGACAGCAGCAGAAGGTGAGAGGTGCCTCCTTCTCCGGCTCTCCGGCAGATCGAGCGCGCGAAGAGGCACCTCTCACCTTCCACCGCTGCTGGCCGCCCTCTTTCGCCCAGCGTCGCTTCGGAATCCGCCGAACGCCGTCAGGGGGGCGCTTGGCGACTGCCTCTCTGCTCGCCAAGTGCCGCTCGCCAAGCGCCCCCCTGACGGCGTTCGGCGGATTCCGAAGCGACGCTGGGCGAAAGAGGGCGGCCAGCAGCAGAAGGCGAGAGGTGCCTCCTTCTCCGGCTCTCTGGCAGATCGAGCGCGCGAAGAGGCACCTCTCACCTTCCGCCGCTGCTGGCCGCCCTCTTTCGCCCAGCGTCACTTCGGAAGCCGCCGAACGCCATCAGGGGGGCGCTTGGCGACTGCCTCTCCGCTCGCCAAGTGCCGCTCGCCAAGCGCCCCCCTGACGGTGTTTGGCGGCTTCCGAAGCGACGCTGGGCGAAAGGGGGCGGCCAGCAGCAGAAGGCGAGAGGTGCCTCCTTCTCCGGCTCTCCGGCAGATCGAGTGCGCAAGGCTTGGCTGCAAGAGGCCAGCGAGGCAGGGGAAGAGGCGGTGGCGCCGTGGCGAGGCGAAGGGCGCGCGGGGAGCTGCCGGAAAGGAGGCAGGCGAAGGAGGGCGCAGCTCTGGCCGCTCACCTCGCCCACCCACCCGGCGTCTCCGAAGCTTACCGGTCTCTGGCGGGCGCCTTTCGGGAGGAGAAGCCTTCACCGGGCTGCTTCGCTGCTTGTTCCCCGACGACGGACAATGTCCGGCCGGCTTAGCCGGGATGGGCAACACGGCATCCGCTTGAGATGCCGGCGGGAGCAGCGGGACCAGCAGGAACAGCAACATTTGGATCAGACGGAGGCGGCGGTGACGTATGGAGGGGGGACGGCGGGGAGCAAGCAGCGAAGCAGCCCAGCGAAGGCTTCTCCTGCCGAAAGGCGCTCGCCAGAGACCGGTAAGCTTGGGAAACGCCGGGTGGGCAGGCGAGGCGAGCAGCCGGAGCTGTGCCCTCCTTCGCCCGCCTCCTTTCCGGCAGCTCCCCGCGCACCCTGTGCGGGCAGGCGGGGATGCGGATGTGTCTCCGTGTGTTTGTGTATGGGAGGAGGGTGCTTCGGGCTCTTTGTCCCCCCCGGTGGGTAAAAATGAAGACCCAGATTTTTCAAGAAGATTTTTTAAAATAGTACTTTTTACCGGACACGGGTGTTGCGTGTTCGGGTAGGTGGGTTGGCCGGGTGGGTCTTATTTTTTCCAATATAAGAGATACCCCAAAAGTAAGGCGTAGTGGGGCTTTTGGAGGTAAAAAGAAAGTAAGACACTGTCTTACTTTCGGGGAAACACGGTATGTACGAAAGAGATTTTGGCAATTTTTTCCTTCCGCATATGTGCGGAATCCAAAAATAGCTGGAATATCAAGCGTGCATGTGTCCTCTTGCAAGATTTTGCTTCCTGAACATGTGCAGAAGAAAAATATTTTCGGGATGTACCCGCCTGCCCTCTGGTCACCCAGAGATGTGCATTCATCACAGTTTTTACTACTGGTGCACAGTATGTCCCATACCGATAAGGAACCCAATACTGAAATACGGTATATAGCAGGGATGGCGAACCTATGGCATGGGTGCCACAGGTGGCATGCAGAGCTATATTGCCGACACACGAGCCGTTGCCCTAGCTCAGCTCCAGCATGCATATGCATGCCAGCCAGCTAATTTTGGCTAACCTGGAGGTTGTAGGAAGGCATTTTTGGCTTCCAGAAGACCTCCAGGGGGATAAGAGAGGGCGTTTTTGCCTTCCCTAGACTCCAGGGAAGCCTCTGTAGCCTGGGGGGGTGGAGGTATGAAAAACAGGCCTACTTGGCCCACCAGAAGTTGGGCCTCTGGGGGGGGGCAGGGAAGGCAATTTTCACCCTCCCCAGGCATTGAATTATGAGTGTGGGCCCTCGCACAGGTGCAATAATGTTTTGTTTTTTTTTTTTATTTATTTGTTTGTTTATTCCAATAAACAATTAGGGTTTTAGTGGGTATATATCTATATACAAATAGTAAAATACATGATGAAGGTTATAGAGGAGATACTTATAGTAAAATATATCTAAGAAATAATAGAAAAGAAGGTATAGTAATAGAACATATCAATGAAAGAATAGAAGAGATATAGGAATAGAAGAAAGGTATAGGACATATAGGAGAGCAATAGGACAGGGGACAGAAGGCACTCTAGTGCACTTGTACTCTCCCCTTACTGACCTCTTAGGAATCTGGATAGGTTAACCATAGATAATCTAAGGGTAAAGTGTTGGGGGCTTGGGGATGACACTATGGAGTAATGAGTTCCACGCTTCGACAACTCGGTTACTGAAGTCATATTTTTTACAGTCAAGTTTGGAGCGGTTAATATTAAGTTTAAATCTGTTGTGTACTCTTGTGTTGTTGTGGTTGAAGCTGAAGTAGTCACCGACAGGCAGGACGTTGCAGTATATGATCTTGTGGGCAATACTTAGGTCTTGTTTAAAGCGTCTTAGGGTGCTTTCTGCACCAGAGGGAAAAAAGGTTTGCCATCACTGATATATAGTTTCTCATTAATTTAAGAACGAGAAAGGCCTCAGATTCTGCTGGGAGTCATTGGAGTCATATAAATGGAGCATCATATCCTCCCTGCAGTGTGACTGTCAGCTATCAAGTCAAACCATAGATTAATTTGTGAGCAGTTGAAAACTAAGGGCATATATCAGTTGAGTATTTTTCCATATAAACAGTGATACACTTCAATGGCTAAGGTCTGGATATTGGCATCTGAATATAGATATTTTAAACATTCATATTTTATCATGATTTTTTAAATCTAAGGTTAACATATATTGCAAGTTCGTGTATGATATACAATGTGCTAAATAAATAAATAAAGCAGGTGAATTTTTCATCTATTATTTCATTAATGTAACTTTGTACTCAAATTATGACTTTGAGCCTGTATGACAAGAATAGGACAATGAAAATATTGCAGGTAATATAATAAAGAGAAGGTTTTTGTAGTTTTATTGCAGGTATGCTAGGGTGCAAAAATTGAATTTAGTTTATACAGAGCCCCGAAATAAGGATTTTCATCCTTCCAGTGACCACTGTAATTGCTATTGACATTTCCTGGTGCCATCTCTTCTGTAATTGTACCAATTGTTTCACAGGAACATTCTGGATGACTTATTTTAGGAAGCTTAATAATTCTTTTGAGGTGGCGCAGTGGGTAGAGTGCAGTACTGCAGGCCACTTAAGCTGACTGTAGATCTGCAGGTCAGTAGTTCAAATCTCACCACCGGCTCAAGGTTGACTCAGCCTTCCATCCTTCCGAGGTGGGTAAAATGAGGACCCGGATTGTGGGGGCAATATGCCAGCTCTGTTAACAAGTGCAATTGCTAACATGTTGTAAGCTTCCCTGAGGCTAAGGAGAAGGGCAGCATAAAAATTTAATAAATAAATAAATTATTATTATTCATTGGATTTGTATGCCGCCCCTCTCCGCAGACTAGATCATTAATAAACTTAGATCATTTCAACTTCTGAAATAATCTGAGCCACGCACGATTTCAGGTGTTCCTATTTATAGGATTTTAAATTCTTTGGGTTGTTCCTAGAGATGAAGTGTTGGTTATCTGGATTATATTTAAAGAAAGGAAAATCACAGAATAATTGTCACCCTGGATCATTCTTATCAAAGAAGCTTAATCAGTTCTGGCGGGATGTTACGGAGATGGAAAGTTCTGACTTTCTATCCCCCCCACCTTACCATCCAACCAGAACTGATGAAATTTCTTAAATGAGAAGTGAAACATTTCTTCCTCAAGGAAAAAAATATAGTCCAGTTGCCTTCTGAGCAAGCGCCTTTGAGACAACCATGACCTGGATGACTGAAGATCTCAATAAACATTAAGCAAGCTATATGCATATGTACCAGCTGCAAATCAACAACTACCACCTAACTAACTTGTAGAGTATGATCAAAACCTGGAGAAATAGAAAAAGAAATATATAAATATATACATATAAATATATAAATAAAATATATAAATATATAAATGGAATGGAATGGAATGGAGTGGAGTGGAGTAGAGTAGAGTAGAGTAGAGTAGAGTAGAGTAGAGTAGAGTAGAGTAGAGTAGAGTAGAGTAGAATAGAATAGAATAGGAGAAGAGAAGAGAAGATTGAATTCTTTATTGACCAAGTATGATTGGACCCAAAAGGAATTTGTCTTGGTGCATATGCTCTCAGTGTACATAAAAGAAAAGATACATTTGTCAAGAATCATGAGGTACAGCACTTAATGATTACAGAACAGAACAGAATAGAATAAGAGAATTGGCAAGGACCTTAGAAGTCTTCTAGTCCAATACCCTCTTCAGTCAGGAAACACTATAGCATTTCAGACAAATCTTTCCAGTGTTGGAGCATTCACAACTTCTGGAGGCAAGCTGTTCCATGGATTAATTGTCCTAACTGTCTGGAAATTTCACCTTAGTTCTAGGTTGCTTCTCTCCTTGATTACTTTCCATCCATTGCTTCTTTGTCCTGCCTGCAGGTGCTTTGAAGCATAAGTCGACTCCCTCTTCTTTGTGGTAGCCCCTGAGGTAGTGGAATGCTGCTATTATGTCACCTCTAGAGAGTAAGACCATTTTCATTGAAATCCAAAATAAATACCCATCCACCTGGTTTGGATTATTATTTCACATTTCTCTTATTATATTAATATCAGAAGGTGTTTTTTTTCCCTAGAGCACCCCACAGTGGCTTCTGTAAACAAAAGATCATGCATGGTTTGCCTACTACCTATTTGTCAGCATTTTCCTTCTTCCGACTTGTGTGTGACTTCTCTCTTTTCTTTCACTTCCCTTTGCTGTTGAATAAATATATTAGAAAATGCATATTTTCTAATAAAAGAAAATAAGCCAAGAATCCCCTTATTCACCAGTAAGGGACAACTGTATAGGGTTTTTTTTAGTGCAAGGAGCAGCAATACATTAACAAAAGGAATTACCAGTGCATTGTGATTACGAAGCATTTGCAGAATATAAATAGATTATATCCTCTATCAATCCAAAGGGCTCCTATATGAAGTTGTTTTATTTGGGGGGCAATACACAACTTTCTCATTGCCTTCTTCCTGCCTGCCTCGGTTTTCTTAAGCCCATATCCTGGCATTCTTATTTTGCCTTTAGCTTAAAAGCAAGCTGGTTCATTTCCCTTTTAATTTCCAGAACTGTGCACCAGCAGCACAGAAGGGTTTTTAGCAGCTGTGATCTTTGCGGGCAGCAGTGAAAAAAGGCAAAATATATAAGAGCAGCTACGATGCTCAATCTATTTTGTTGCCAAACAAAATGCCAGTTGGGTTGGGTTTTTTCAGTGCGAAGTGAGGGGTATTTTTTTGGGGGGGATAGCTTGCAGGTGAGATGAATAACAACCCCTGAGCCTTTGGCCTCTCGAGAATTATCATGATAACGATGAGCTTTGCAGTCATGGACACTAAGATGGGATGTCACCTGGCTGAAGACCTCCATCTGATTCAGATTCCAGACGGAAAGGAAGTGCCTTGCAGAGGCCAGGAGAGAGAATAGGAGGGGAGAGTTGGTACAGTATAGGAATGGGCAGCCCTTGTTTCCAGCTCTAATATCCCAGTGCAATTATTTTGTGGACATCCACTCTTTGCCTGCACAGGAGATAGGGCTATAAGTGTATGTTATTTTTTAATTACAAGGGGGTAGAAAAATCCTGATGATGGGCTGGAAGGTGCCATTGCATTGTTATTTTTTTCTCTCCCTTCGTTTGCTGATTATGTGAGCTGGGCTCCTTTGCTAGCCGATGATAAGCAGAATTTCCATGTTCTCTGCATAATTAATCCATCTCTGCCTCTCTTCATGCCAACTCGCCCGTTATCGCCGGCACATGCCTGAATTGCAAAAGAATCCGCTCTTCAGTTGGAACTTATTGATATTCTAAGAAAAAAAAAAAGAAGGGAGGGCGGATGAAAATCCTTAAGTTTAAGCCATAGATTTTTAAATGGATTAATTTTGTTACAATCACAGCCATCTAAGGAAGGAAAGCAGGCAGAGAAAATTGAAAGCATCTCCATGTTAGCAGAATTGGGTCCAGACCACTGAAATGTACTGGCAGAGCTCTCTTTTAAAGTCAGAAAAATTACCATTAATTTACATCACATGAAATACTTTCTGTGCTAGAAATATTCAAGAGACGTTCTTTAAATGCCTGCTAATGCTTGATAACATTTCTAACTTTCAACGTTTTCCTAGACTTCGATATGACATGATAGGAATGCCTACCAGGGAGCTATATGTAGCACTAATATCTTCTTATCACATATTTGGGTGATATTATCTTCTTAAACATCCTGAAGGAGGCATGAAACAATGGAGAAAATGTTAGGGACTGCTGTTTAGTCAATTCATAAGGGTCAAATTTAATTGTACATTTTTAGATTTTGGTGGGAAGGTTTTGGTAAATATAAAAAGGCAGTATTTTTTTTAAAAATGCCTCTTTTGAGTATGCTAATATTTGCCTTATCAAAAGTAGATTTAAAAAAAAACACTCTAAAAATAATATTTGTTTTTGATATTCAGGTTTTTAACAAAGTAATTTACAGCATGAAATATTCAAGCTGTCTTGAGGTTTTTTAAGGGTAGTTAAAGCTAATGGATAAATTGATGACCTCCCAACTAATCTTTTCAGATATTCTAAATCCAGATTCAGACTATTGCCAATTATTCTGGTTTTATTCTATTTTAGTCCAAACACATTTCTTGAAAAGGGGTAGTAGCAGCTTTCACTAAGTGAAGGTTCTGCTTTTTACATAGATCTTCTTCTTGATCATCCATAAAATCAGACTTATGTTTCAATGCATCTCTAATATTCAATGCTTTTCAGTTAGGAAAGCACAATATACATACTACTGAATGCTGACATTCAGAATTAAGAGAGAAGTAAAGGTGCTATTTTTGACACTGACTGCAGAAGAAACTTAGCTATTTTAAATTGTCATTATAATTATAAAACTGTCTTATTCTCTTTCAACCATACATTGAAACAGAATGAAAAGCTGTAATAGCTTCTGGTGAATGTAAAGTAAATATAGTTCTGTTCATTTCTAAACAATAAGAGAAAATGATATTTCAAAAAACATTTTCCATTTGCAGACATTTGCTGTGAAGTGAACATAAGCAAAATAAGCTATTCTAGTTTGTCATTGCAGGCAATAGGTTGACTCAAAGATGAATATTTCCATTCATATAGATATTTAAAAACCACAGAAGAAAACCAAGGATACACAATTATTTTCAAACTGTAAATTATTGCTAAAGGTGTGGAGATTAGTGATAGCATTTCTAAATGTATGTAGGATCCATTGCAGTTCCCCCAAATCATATTCACATTAGCTATGTCTGCTGATGGAAAGGCTATACTTAAAATTCTCCAAAATACAGATGAACATACGAAAGCAGTTTTAAAAATGAATTAAAACAATCATAATTCAACATAAGCTTTGGTAATTGTACTTAAATTATAAAACCATGAAAGCAACATTTAAAACACATCTGTAACTGACATGTGTTAAATTAAAAGCTGTTAAAAAGAAAGGATTGGAAATTCAAATTGTCAACTGCTACAGTATTTTGGGAGTGAGCATTTAACTGAGTTTTCGAAAGTATTTGTCAGTTGCAATCGTTGTGAGTAAAGAAGAAATATTGCATGGCTTTATTTAAGTCCCAACTCTGCCTACTTTTATCTCAATAAATTACAGAGATAAATCTTGGGCATGATTGTTAAGAAGGACAAGATTTTCTGAGGGAAATATACTCATCTCCATGCTACTTCATACATTAAGAAACCATTAGAGTTTACTGAGAATATGTCCTGAATTCCATATGAGGCCACTCCCTTTATTAGATCAATGAAAACAGATGCAAAATAATGTCAAAATAATGTATAATGCATCAGATAAAATGAGGAACAGAGCAAAGATATAAGATAAAGGGGAGTTAATCACAACCTTAATAGTGAGAGAGAATTACAAATATCCATGTTTATAACTCCAACTGGAAGATTATTTCAAGGCTCTGAGAACGTTATTATCAAGAGGAGGTTTAGAATACAGTTGTATCCTTTGAATATTTGAAATCCAACATATAGCACACAAATCAATTAATGACAAGTATTACTTCTAGCAGAGCAGTGTAAAAACATCTCCATTTATTTTATTTTAAATGATGTACACACAAATCTTCATGATGATGTGTCATCACTGAATAACAAAGGTTGTTACAAGAAAAGGCATATTATATACATTAATTAAGGAAAAATAAACACATTTGCAGTCTTATGGGAACAAACAAATGTTTCTATGATTTCTCATTTTTCTATTTAAAGGATGAATACACACAGCCAGACACACACAGACAAACACACTGGCAATAGGTTATCTACTCAATTAGTAAAGTCCTCTGGAAAGAATATTAACCAGACTAAATTCTTTTAGTTTCTGTTAGTGGGAAAACAAACAACAACAATAATAATCAATTAAACTCTTTCCAATATTCATAAATGAATTAATTAATTTTAGAACCCAACAATCTTCAATAATTCATGGCAGTTAAAAATTTCCAAACAATATACAGAATTCAGCAATACGCAATATTACAATCATACTGTTTTACTAAGAAAACTACTAAAAAAATCAAGACAGTTCATGTTAATCTATGCTTAAACATTTGCCAAAAAAGTTTTTCTTAACTATCTTAACTACCGGGATGGCACAGTGGGTAGAGTGCAGTACTGCAGGCCACTAAAGCTGACTGTAGTTCTGTAGGTCAGCGGTTCAAATCTCATCACCGGCTCAAGGTTGACTCAGCCTTCCATCCTTCCAAGGTGGGTAAAATGAGGACCCGGATTGCGGGGGCAATATGCTGGCTCCATTAAAAAGTGCTATTGCTAACATTTATAATGCCCTTGTTTAAAAGGGCACTATAAATAAACGTTGTTGTTGTTGTTGTTGTTGTTATTATTATTATTATTATTATTATTATTATTATTATTATTATTATTATTTGGAAAACTGCAAGAGAGGTGAATTACTTCTTATTCCATGAAATAGGCACCAACAATGACAAATGCAAATCCTTGGGCATCACTCTCCTTCAACCTCCCAACCAACTTTTCTTGGTGACACACATAGAACTGATTGGAGAAGGCAGTCTTGCAAATACTTAGACATTAAGCCACATAGGACTTATATTAGTGGTTTAGAATTTTTTAAAAAATGTTGAAAGAGGCCAGTATTATGTCATGTGGAAATAATTGTTTGCCTAAATCTGCATAGTGGGTTAATCACAGTGATGACACTTGAAAACTCTCTGATTGTATCTCAAAATCTTGGCCAGTGTACTAAATCAGACACATTTTGATTTTAATGTGCAAAGAATAAGATTAACAAGGTGGCTTTCCAGGTTGTCACATACATAGAATATATAAGCACACCTGTATACACCACAACTATCCAACTTTGAAAAAGCTTCAAAAAAGCACAATATCTATTAATTCAGAAGCTGGGAGAAAGAAACCTCAAATTTAAACTCTTGAGAATATATATAAAATTCTCTGGCATTTTTGCAGTGGGTCATCAGCTGTTGTGTGTAAGAGACTTCATTATTGTCTATAATAAAGATTCCTCTTGTAGAAGGCCATCTATGGCTGCCAAGTCAAGCCAATAAGTATGATAAGGGTAATATGTCAGGAGACAGATGATTTATTGTTGCATTCATATCAGCTCGATTGCTAACCTTATGCTTATTGATATTGGATGAGAAACTATTATCTCTCCCTTCCAGCAGTAGGTTGCTCCCGGTTTGGCCCGGTAGTGCCACAACGTCCTACTGGTCAATGACTACTTCAGCTTCAACCGCAACAACACAAGAGCAGGCAACAGATTCAAACTTAATACGAACCGTTCCAAACTTGACTGTAAGAAATATGATTTCAACAATCAAGTTATCAAAGCGTGGAACTCATTACTGGACTCAATTGTGTCAACCCCTAACCCCCAACATTTCTCCCTTAGACTCTCCACGATTGACCTCTTCAGGTTCCTAAGAGGCCAGTAAGGGGCGTACATAAGTGCACTGGTGTGCCTTTCGTCCCCTGTCCAATTGTCTTTCCTTTCTCTCACTTATCATATATATTCTCTTTCTTTCATATATCCTCTCCTCTAAGTTCACTTTTACCCTTATATATATTACTACATGTCTATTTTTCTTCCTATATATTTGTGTATTGGACAAATGAATAAATAAATAAATAAATAATAAATAAATAAATAAATAAATAGTGGCAGCAGGGGGAACTGGAAACCAAGAAGCATTGAAACACATATTGGTTTATTGATATTTATTTATTTACTTACTTACTTACTTACTTACTTACTATTTATTTATTTAGTAGGCCGCCCAACTCCTTATGGACTCTGCGCAGCTAACAGCAATACAAAAACAACAATATAAAAACAATGAAACAATTTCAAGAACCCTTCATTAAAACATTCATCCATTCCGCCGGGATGAAATGAAACCGTTCACCGGTTTTAGGCCTACCAGAAAAGCCATGTTTTTACTGCCTTTCGGAAAGCCAGGAGGGCGGGGGTCGTGCAGATCTCAGAGGGGAGTTGATTACACAGAGCTGGAGCCACCACAGGAAAGGCCTTCCCACATGGTCACAACAGTTGGCATTTCCTGGCTGAAGGAACTGTGAGAAGACCGGCCACTGAGAGGCATGTGGCAGAATGCGGTCCTGTACATAATCTGGTCCTAAGTCATGTAAGGCTTTAAAGGTGATAACTAACACCTTGAATTGTGTCTGGAGACCTATTGGGAACCAATGCTGACCACGAAACGTTGATGTAACATAGGTGTATCTAGGTATAACCACACAGCTCACGCAGCTGTGGTTTGGACCAATTGTCATTTCCATACACTTTTCAAGGGTAGCCCCATGTAGAGCGCATTGCAATAGTCAAGAAGGGAGGTGATAAGAGTGTGAGTGACTGTGAGCAGAGTTTCCTGATCCAAATAGGGCTGCAACTGGTTCACCATGTGGTAGTAAATTTTTTTGCAGCCCTTCGCTGAAGAAGGTTCCACCCCACCCTCCAAAAAAACCTAGTGATGTCTTACCTAAGCGGATAAAATCTAATCTGCTTTGAATGTTGAAACTATTACAATGATGATATTTCTTTTTCCATGTCTCCAGTGGGACAAATTCTGGTGCAGATTTTTTCTCCCGAGAAAGATATAATGAAGACAACAGAGAGAAAACAGCGATAAAAATTCTCCGTATTGCCTAAATGTGACAAATTACAGATTTCCCTTTGGCCAATAGAATTAATGAAAAGAATATCCAATGTTCCGAATCTTTAAAATTTAAAAAAGGGGGAATAATAGATCTAAAATAATACTGACAAAAAAAATATCTCTGAGCACTGAGCAGTTTGGCTCCACTCAAAATAAAAGTAACCCTTTGAATATGCACAGAGCTGAGTCTATTCTCTATTACGCTGTTTAAATTAGGGGAATATTTCCTGCAGGTACTTGGAAGGGCAATTTTTGTAAAATAAAACCAACTATAGCTAGAAAGAAATCAGGTCCATTTCTGTAAAAACCAGCTCATGAGTATTTATGATGTGTCACCTTGTGCCCACCCTAGAAATGTATTAGAATGAAATGCCTTTCAAAGGAAAGGGGAATTTAAAAATACGAAATAATCCCTAATTAATTTATTCTGATATTTCTGTAATATACTATATATACTATCTGTCCTAGTACTCAGAAATGTATATGGAAGTTGCATGTACAATATCAGTCTAAATTCTGTATGCATAGTATTATTTTTGTACCTATCAGTTGCTTTTTATTTTTAAGCATTCTGCCCAAGAATATATCAAATTTGACCAGCTTAAATGAGTACTTGTCTTTGTGGTGTGACAGGAGTTTAATGTACAAATAGACTATATAGTTCAATGTTACTTGTGCTTTCTTTTGAGTAGATCAGTCTAAGCCCGCGACTACTAGCAGAATACCAGATGAAATATTTAGAATGCAGAACGATTACATTCACAGCTGAATATATGCTGAAATATTAAAGGGTCTGATTGCTATCTCGCAGAGGAGATTGTTACAGAAAGCAAATCAAGTATCCAGTTTGAACTCTTGAGAAAACCTTATATTCTTTTTGGCTGATGCCATTATTTTGGCTCATTCCAGCCACTTGTATAGGATATTAGATTTTCCCATAAGCTCCACTGTCGGATGAAATCGCATTGGTGATAAAGTACACCAACGATAAGAGGCCATTGTATTTCACAATAAATTGTATTTTTCAGATTTTAAAGATGGTGTTTGCATATGGAACATCCTAGTCCTCCAATAGCAAACTCTGTATCGTTCAGTACCCTTGATTGTATGGCTGAGGCTCGTAGAGCTACCATGTATCTGACCTTAATTTTAACTCAGTTTTCAAAATTGTTATTACATTAAAATTATTTTATATGATGTTGTGGTTAGCTCTGGCCCAGCTCCTGCCCCAAGGAATGTGAAGGTGGATGTGGGGGAGACATCCACATGCCGCAGGCCTGTTTTGCTCCTAGTGGAATCTGCCGACGAAGTCTCCTCTGACCAAGGAGATGTGAGTGACAGGGAGGAGGGGAGTTTGGCAGACAGCCCAGGAGGAGATCAATCATCTGTATCATCCCTGGATTCTGAACAAGAATTAATGACACATCCATGCACGCGTAGAGTGATGCATAGGAGACAACAACTGAAGGATTATTACAAGAGAAAATGAGGCCACCTGTGGTTGGGTGGGGCTGCTGTAATTAGTGCTACAGATAAAAGCACAGCCTGGTGTTTTAGCCTCATGGCAGTTTATCTGATTCATTGTTTTGTCAAGATCGTGGTTTTTGTGCTGTTCAAGATTGTGTGTGGACTCTCTGGACTTTAGAATTGGACTCAATTTCCCAGTTATTGGGTGAGCAATTGGACTGCATTTAACCTGTGCCTTGTGTGTACCAGCAAATCCCTTTGACATTTAAAAAGCGAGCTGTTTCTGTTTTTCTGTTTATAAAAACTTTTGGGTTTTCCTTTTATTGTGTGGTGTGTGTCTTCCTGGACTAATTACCCTGTAATTATGGGCGGTTGAAACACGACGGCAAAATAATATGATTTGTTACGCAAGTGTTTTGAACATATTTTCTGAAATTGTATTAGAGAATACTAATGCTTCCAGACAACCCCAAGGTAGTCTTTTCCAAGCTGAGGCCTCCACAGATACTAGGCTCCAGCTTGATTAATCCCAGCAAATATACGAGGGTCACCCAGAAAGTAATGCACCACATTTTATTTCTTTAACAATTATTTATTGAACACAATGAAACTTACACACAGGAAAGAATGATGTTTCTTCTACACTCCCTATTTTTCCACGTAATCTCTGTCCCGTTCTATGGCATTCCTCCAGCGAGTTACAAGGGCGTGTATGTCCTGTTGGTACCACTCCTTGTTCTGGTCACGAAGTCATTTCTGCACTGTAATGGCTCACCCTCTGTGCCCAGTGACTAACTGTACTTCTGTTGACTGCAGATTCTCCATAAACTGTATACAAACGTTTGTGAATGTTCCCAACAGTTTCTTTCTCCGCAGTGAGAAATTCAATGATGACACACTGCTTGTAACCTACATCACATACAGACACCATTTTGAAACACTGCTGCAGCTACGCTATCTGTCTGAAAAAATGCAAAACTTACACACATACTCCTGACAAATCAAATAATGTATATCTCAAGTTTCGCCTTTGTACCATTATTGTAGGCTGAGAAAAAAACAATCACTTACAGACGCTATTTTGAAACGTGGCTGCAGCTATGCTATCTGTCTGAAGAAATGCAAAATTTACACATGCACTCTTGACAATTCAAATAATGTATATCTAAAGTTTCACATTCATACCATTATTGTAGACTGAGGGGAAAAATGTGGTGCATTACTTTTTGGGCGACCCTTGTAGATATGCTATGTTTCCTGAATCTGCAGGCATGAACTGAGGCATGAGATTAAGAATCAAGCCTGTTCCTGTTTAAATAATTCCAAGTTTTCATCTGAAATGCAAAAAACAATCAAGAAAAAAACCCATGGACATGGGAATCAAGCTTGACATGGGTTTCTAATGTGAGATACATCTGACTGAAAATGTCTCCATGAGATGACATGTGTTGTGTAGAATGAAAAACCAGCAAATAACTCTTTGAATTTCTCTAGAAAAGGAGAGATTGGAATATTGCCTATGAGTGTCCTGAATGGTAGCTTCCCTTGAGGAAATAATAAAACACTGGTTTTCCATGGGTTGGAGGGACAGAACCTGAGGGAGATGACATCTTTGCTTTTAGTTGCAGTAGAGCCTTTCATGGACACAATCAATATGACTTTCTAATTGTTTTTGGAAATGTTCAATTTATGGATATGAGAGACTTTCAAAACAGCAAATTTAATTTGATACTTGGCGAGTTTTATCTTCCTTGGAATTTAGAAATCTTATTCTCAAAATTTTAAATGATAATTACCCAAAAATGGAAGGGGTGGGAGAAGGATTTTGACTTAAGAAAATTTAAAATGTATCAGGAGACTAGAAATATTTAGAATATTGGTTATTTCTGATGTAAGCATTTAAATACAAGCATATAATTAAATAATACACTTGTGGGAGATGACTAGAATGGAATTAAATCCATATTAGGAGCTGAGGCTTGATAAAGGTTGCTAATGGCACTAGAGGAAACTAAAGTAGCTGGTGGAAAAAAGTTAAAATGGCTAAGATGGCTGTATATTTTTCTTATTTTAAAGACTTTTTTTTAACATGTTCTGAAATATTAATATCTTAGAAACAATATAGATTTTAAGAGGTAAACCTTTAAAAGATGATGAGAACATTGTTAAAAATGTTTACTTAGCATACTTTTAGTGTTTGGAGACATGGAAGACAACAAAATTGAGATTAACAAACTGGGAATACAAAAGGCAAATGAAAAAAGGGACACGGAACAACTCTGATAAGGAATCTGGACAATTCCCCTTTTGTGATTTACAAACCAGGCTAGCGAGAGCTTTCAAGAGTTATCTTTAATATTAAAGTGTGATGAAAGAGCAAATCTGAATAGGAAGGTTAAGACTGTGCAGTACAAAATGATGGAATATAAGATTGGATTATTTGATCAAGAATAAACTATTTGTTTGAGGTTTTTGGTAACTTCTGAAAGTTGGGGGGGAGGGAGTTTGCTGAATCAGAATTTTAAAAAGTGATTTCTGGAGTGCATACAGGTAAAAGTTAGGCGATGGAGAGAAGATGAAGGTTGTACTTATAACTTTAAAAGAAGGTATAAAATTAGAATTGGTTGTGTTCTATGTGATGAAGGTTGGAAGCCATATCTTTGTTATCTTTTTCCTCCTTTCCTTTCCTTTCTCTTCCTGCATTTTTCCTTTCAGTTTTGTGTTAGTTTTTACTTTTTTTTAATTAAAGGCTTAATTTAAAAGAATTATTTTAAAAAGTTAAGCTTGACTTCAGGAGCCTTTGTATTTAATGTATCACTATCACACTGTAAAGGCTGATAATGTTGAAGCTGGAACCAACAGTTCCCAGGCTAGAGAAAAACATTATTAAACATTCCCTAGCTGCTTCTTCAGGCTATCAAGTGCCAATTGGCTAAGAAAGATGGAAAGAAAAAAAGCATTTCCTTTAGCATATAATTTTTTTTGAATTCTTTCTATGATAGGGTTAGTCTTATATTTATAAGTTTATTTTTGTCAGCAATAAAGGTGTAAATTTGGCCAAGTCAGGTCTAAAAGTCTGCTGACAATGCTAGTTAGTACTGCATAAAGGATTGAATAACTAATATGGAGGTTGGGAAGCCATATTTAACACTGAACCACACTGTAAAAAATGAAACACAGACGAGACATTGAAGACTAACGTGGAGACCAAGGAAATTCTTACATAAAAGATTCTGTCGGGTGCAACAGATCAGGACCAAAGGTTGAGTTGTAGTTCAGAAAGATTTATTGGTCAAGCCTATACATAAGAATATGTGGCAGCACTATGATCAGCACTAAATTGGTGCTAGAGAAGGACCAATAGAATCCAAGGGTCGGTGGGACTTGGATCTCTTGTGACAATACAAGGATTCTAAACAGGTGACATGTTTAACTCTGCCCTTCATCTCTGCCTGGTCTTCTGCCACAAAATCCTATTGCAATGTAATCGGTCCAATAACATTTATGATGTGTGCATTTTATCTATTTTAGTGAAAATTCTGTTGTGATTTTGTAGTTAATAACAACAACAATAATAAATGATAATAACACACACAAAACCCTTCCTGACAACCAAATTACCAAACACATGGGAATATTTCTTGGGCCCTGGCCTGCAATTTGCATTGTCTGCAATTGTTGGACGTACACAAAATTAGTACCATTTATGTGCTGTAAACCCATTAATCCATCTTTAGCTTGGAAAGGGCAGCTGAAACCCATGAGCTAGGAAGTACAGGGAAAAAGAATTTCTGTAAAAAAAAAAAAGACTCCACAAAATTGCAGCGCCAGAAAAATAAAATGAATTTTTCTGCATCTAATAAAGGATGTCAGCTCAGAAGGATGGAAGAATGGAAAACCGAATTCCAAACTGAAATACAGCATTCTAACCAGTGTGCCACAGGACTCCTTTAAATCTTGTTAAGCATAATATTTTGACCTAGTTATCACCTTGAGACATGAGTGCTGCTGTCCCATCCTTCATTCCAGTTACCATCTGTTCTGTCTGGGTCACTCCAGAAGCCAATACCAACCCAAAAAGAGAAGCCAGACACACTGGTAAAAGGCAAAGGCAGTTTTATAAAATTCAAGAAAAACACAGGTAACAGAAAATGTACTTACAAACAGGAAAATGCTGTATCTTCAGATATATTCACGAAGGCCAAAAGTCCATGCAGCAATACAGAATTCTTGCTGCCAAGCCAAGGCTGTAGATAGCAGACCTACACCTCCCACGGATCTTCCAAAGCTGCTGGGCCACAAGCCAGGAACAGAGACGCCGAGAAACAAGACAGGATAACGCCACACCAAGCTGATAACACTCCACATGGCTTAAAGGGCTTGCCTGCCTTTTAAACCCTGCTGATGAGTACCACACCCAAACCCAGTTGTTTCTACTTCAATGGTGAAAATATCTCTTTAACTGCTGCTTTCGTTGCTCTGAACGTCGCTGTCTCATGTCAATGACAGCTTGTGCGTCATCACCTAATGACTCCAAGCTACTGGCTGGGGAGAGCCCCCCTCGGGGCTCTCATGCTGTTCTCCTTCATCCCATTCCTGATTTTCCTCTCCCCCGTCCGACTGTTCAGCCCCCTCTTCTGCGCTGTCATCCTCCTCCGGGCATGGAGCCAGCAGAGACACAGCTGGTCCCTGAGCAGCCTCAGGCTGAATCACAACACCATCAAGGCTATGAAAGGAGCCCCCAACTGGGCATCTCTCGAGCAACAATAATGTCACTGGCTAATCCTTTCAGCCAGAAGTGCATTGGTGCCTCCAACACAAGTATGCAAAAAAAATAATAATTATGATACCACTAGAAAATAATTATTGAACCATTATTATATTTGTTGACATAGAATAATCCATATATTTCATGATCTTGTCTAAATTTGTCATCGTGTTCTTTTCTAGGCTTAATCTGTTTATTTGTCCAGAAGGGTACTCAAAAATCTTAACTTCTTCACCATCAACTCTATGTTATCTACAAATGTAGACAGATGTACATTTTCCCTTTTGGTATTTATTATTGACCAAATAGTTTCACTCCCATTTTATTTTTGTAACGAAACGAGGCTTCTTCCACAATTTCTTTAATTATAGATATCAAAAAGATGTCTTTTGCCTATTTTCAAATTGCTAGTGCTTTGATCTCAAATTTAAATACCACGTATTGTCTCTTCCACACTTACCTACCTTATACAAGTTAAAACAGACACAACAACATTATGCATCTTTGTCTCACTCTTTCTAAACCACTCTGATCCCCCCCGCCAAATTCACGTCTTATAGTAATAACCTCTTATTCACTGAGAGATTAATCCTGAGATTAATGAGAACCAAATAGATTTTAAAAATGCATCTGAATTTTATATTTTTCCCTACATAATCCTTATTTTTGTTTTCATTGTAAGGGTATGGGCTAGGCCTCACCATATATGCTCTCTACATGGGGCTACCTTTGAAAAGTGTTTGGAAACTTCAGATCGTGCAGAATGCAGCTGCGAGAGCAATCATGGGCTTCCCAAAGTATGCCCATGTTACACCAACCCTCCGCAGTCTGCATTGGTTGCCGATCAATTTCCGGTCACAATTCAAAGTGTTGGTTTTGCCCTTCATGGCATCGGACCAGAATATTTCCGGGACCGCCTTCTGCCGCACGAATCCCAGCGACCGATTAGGTCCCACAGAGTTGGCCTTCTCCAGATCCTGTCAACTAAACAATGTCGTCTGGTGGGTCCCAGGGGAAGAGCCTTCTCTGTGACGGCCCTGACTCTCTGGAACCAGCTCCCCCCAGAGATTAGAACTGCCCCTACCCTCCTTGCCTTTCGTAAACTCCTTAAAACCCACTTTCGTAAACTCCTTAAAACTGAAATAACTTCCCCAGGCCTATATTGTTTATATGTGGTGTGGTGTGTGCATGTTTTTAAATTATGGGTTTTTAGTTTAAATTATTAGATTTGTATTACATATTGTTTTGCTACTATTGTTGTGAGCTGCACCGAGTCTACAGAGAGGGGCGGCATACAAATTTAACAAATAAATAAATAAATAAAATAAACCATACAGTTTATTTTTAGATGCTAAATACATGAAAAGCAGACAAACAAAAAGGAAAAAAACCAAATGAAAAATTAGGGTGTTTCAGGCTTTAGAATAGGAGTGTCAAATTCATGGCCTATAGGTCGGATGCATCACACACTGGCCATGCCCATCCCCGGTTTAGCGAAGGGGGGAAAATTGTGATACATCATGTGATGATGTGTCATTGCGAGTTTGACACCGTTGCCTTAGAATATCTGCTAGAAACCTTTTCCCTTGTTAAAAATATTAGCCCTTTATTTTACTTCAGTAATATTACGGTTCTGATTTTCCAGTTGTTTGTACCCTAAATTCAACCAAGGAATCATTAATACCTACTACGTAATAAAATTACTTACTACATAGTGTGTACACCTTTTTCTTAACCAGAGAATTTCCTGTGTTTTTAAAAACACAGTATTAATTACCAGCACCATCTGTGCCAAACAGTAAGAAAACAATATTTTAACACAATGACTTCATGCATGTCACTTATCTTAATATTAAACCCTGCAGTTTTGTTGCTGTGATTTACCTTCTACTAATTTAAATACCTTATGTTCTTACAAGGTTTAAAGTGAATTCATGAATCAAAATTAAATATACTCACCGTTCCTACACGCAGCTATTGTGTTTGCTTAAGGTTTTTGTGGATATATAGTATATGGGGGGGGGCATTGGGCTGTGTTTGCTGCTTTTCACTGAACAATTTTCAGGAAACCTTGGCTGATTCTTTTCCTTAAGGTGTCATCGGGACATGTGACCTTCAAGTGTACATGTCAGAAATGAATTGTAATGGTTTTTATCAGAATTTTCACTTGCTGGTACATTTCTTTTCATAGGTATCTGGGATAACACTCTTAGCAAGAAATTTGCAGGAGAGAAGGCAGTAATGAGACTCCAGTAGCTTTAAATTGCCCAAAGCATACATTCTCCACAGTAGAAATTAACTGGTTATTTACAGCCATCCACTTGCTATGTATTACTGTATGGTTGCTTTTCTATGGAATATCAGTTTGTGCAGCTTTGTGATCTGAGCCTGAGTATTTTTTTTTTTCTTCTAAACATGCTGTGTGTTTTGGCTTTCCTCAGAATATTGAGATTGGCTACAAATTCCTGGTTGTGACTTATTCTGAATCCCTGAGGACTGGAGTCATCCTTCTTTGCTTGCTTTTGCTCCTATTCCTAGTACATTCCAAACATAGAAACATAGAAACATAGAAGACTGATGGCAGAAAAAGACCTCATGGTCCATCTAGTCTGCCCTTATACTATTTCCTATATTTTATATTACAATGGATATATGTTTATCCCAGGCATGTTTAAATTCAGTTTACTGTGGATTTACCAACCACGTCTGCTGGAAGTTTGTTCCAAGGATCTACTACTCTTACAGTGAAATAATATTTTCTCATGTTGCTTTTGATCTTTCCCCCAACTAACTTCAGATTGTGTCCCCTTGTTCTTGTGTTCACTTTCCTATTAAAAACACTTCCCTCCTGAACCTTGTTTAACCCTTTAACATATTTAAATGTTTCGATCATGTCCCCCCTTTTCCTTCTGTCCTCCAGACTATACAGATTGAGTTCCTGATAGTTTCCTGACTATACAGATTGAGTTCCTGATAGTTTCCTGATACGTTTTATTCTTAAGACCTTCCACCATTCTTGTAGCCCATCTTTGGACCCGTTCAATTTTGTCAATATCTTTTTGTAGGTGAGGTCTCCAGAACTGAACACAGTATTCCAAATGTGGTCTCACCAGCGCTCTATATAAGGGGATCACAATCTCCCCCTTCCTGCTTGTTATACCTCTGGCTATGCAGCCAAGCATCCTACTTGCTTTTCCTACTGCCCGACCACACTGCTCACCCATTTTGAGTCTGTCAGAAATCACTACCCCTAAATCCTTCTCTTCTGAAGTTTTTGCTAACACAGAACTGCCAATGCAATGCTCAGATTGAGGATTCCTTTTCCCCAAGTGCATTATTTTACATTTGGAAACATTAAACTGCAGTTTCCATTGCTTTGACCATTTATCTAGTAAAGCTAAATCATTTACCATATTACAGACCCCTCCAGGAATATCAACCCTATTGCACACTTTAGAGTCATCGGCAAATAGGCAAACCTTCCCTACCAAACCTTCCCCTATGTCACTCACAAACATATTAAAAAGAATAGGACCCATAACAGACCCTTGTGGCACACCGCTTGTAACCTGTCTCTGCTCAGAATACTCGCCATTAACAATAACTCTCTGATGTCTATGCTTCAGCCAGCTTGAAATCCACTGAACTATCCAGGGATTAAGTCCAATCTTCACTAATTTATCTATCAAAGAATATAATTTCTTTTAACGGACGTTTGCCATTTAAAAAATACTGATCATTTCTTTTTACGGACATCTGCCACTCAAAAATAACAGGGAAATCAATTAAAGGTAGTCCTTGAGTTATGACAAAGGTGGGTTTCAGCAGGTTCTAATTAGTTCTGGAGAACCGGTAGTGGAAATTTTGAGTAGTTCGGAGAAATGGTAAATACCACCTTTGACTGGCCCCGCCCCCATCTATTCTCCGCCTCCCAAGTCCTAGCTGATTGGGAGGAAGTGAGGATTTTACAATAACTTTCCTCTGGAGTGGGGAGAGAATGGAGATTTTACAGTATCCTTCCTCTGCTATGTCCACCCAGCCACATCCACAGAACTGGTAATAATTTATTTATTTTGGAAACCCACCACTGACGTATGATTATAATTGAATCCAGAATTGTGGTTGTAAATTGTGCCCATCATTAATGGGTCATCACATTAGAGCAACTGGTTTCATGACCTTTTTAGAATAGAATAGAATAGGATAGAATAGGATAGGATAGAATAGAATAGAACAGAATGAGTTCGAAGGGACCTTGGAGATCTTCTAGCAGGAAACTCTACACTACTTCAAACAAATGGTTATCCAAGATTTTCTTTAAAGTATTTCCAGTGCTGGAGCATTTACAACTTCTGAAGGCAAGCTGTTCCACTGATTAATTGTTCTGTCGGGAAATTTCTCCTTAGTTCTACGTTGCTTCTGTCCTTCATTAGTTTCCACCCATTGCTTCTTGTTCTACCACAGGGGCTTTGGAGAATAGCTTTACTCCCTCTTCTTTGTTGCAACTCCTGAGATATTGAAACACTGCTATCATGTCTCCCCTGGTCCTTCTTTTCATTAAACTAGCCATACCCAGTTCCTGCAACCGTTCTTCATATGTTTTAGCCTCCAGTCTCCTAATCATCTTTGTTGCTCTTCTCTGCACTCTTTCTAGAGTATCAACATCGTTTTTGCATCATGGTGACCAAAACTCAATGCTGTATTCCAAGTGTGGCCTTACCAAGACATTATAAAGTGGCATTGACACTTCACGTGATCTTGATTTTGTGGGGGGTCATTATGTTATTTATCAAATCCATTGTCCAGAAGGGGATTATTATTTTTTTGCTAGAGAACTGAAATAAATTCCAGGTTCCAGGGAAAAATGTCAAAAATGGCCAGCGTTACCTGATCATGGGACACTGCAAACAGCCATAAATGTGGGACAGTTGTGGGCATTCAAAATGAAATCACAGGTCCTCAGTGTCTTTGGGAGTATCTCCTGGTCTCCCTTAGACCTTCTTCACCATTGGAACTTTGACCTGTGTCGTTTGAGGGTCGATATAGCTTTGAATGAATTCTTTTCTTTTCTTTTTAAATATTTCCATTAATTTTCAACTTTTAAAAAAGAAAACACAATAGTAAGCACAGAGGAAAATCAAATAAAATTAAATTAATAGTAGCATATACAGTGGTACCTCTACCTAAGAATGCCTCTACTTAACAATTTTTCTAGATCAGAACCAGATGTTCAAGATTTTTTTGCCTCTTCTTAAGAAACATTTTCTACTTAAGAACCCGAGCCCAGAAAAATTCCCCGGAAATTTGAGAGCTGCACAAAGACCAGTTTCCTGCCATTCCTTCTGGGTTTCTCTCTCCAGCGCAGTGTATGGGAGGCAGCCTCGCGATGGGTGTATGGGAGGCATCCGCTCCTCCTCACTGCCTCAGAGTCCCTCTTTTTTTTAAAGCCTTAAAGTTTTGGATTTTTTTGATTCCCCTCCCCTAACATTCTTCCTTCGGCAGTGACTGTCCTCCTCCTCTTCTTCCTCCTCCTCCTCCCACACAAATTCCTAGGTTTTATTTCTTTCCTAATGGGTTTGCATGCATTATTTGGTTTTACATTGATTCCTATGGGAAAAATTGCTTCTACTTACAAACTTTTCTACTTAACAACCTGGTCACAGAATGAATTAAGTTCTTAGAAACATAGAAACATAGAAACATAGAAGTCTGACGGCAGAAAAAGACCTCATGGTCTATCTAGTCTGCCCTTATACTATTTTCTGTATTTTATCTTAGGATGGATATATGTTTATCCCAGGCATGTTTAAATTCAGTTACTGTGGATTTATCTACCACATCTGCTGGAAGTTTGTTCCAAGGATCTACTACTCTTTCAGTAAAATAATATTTTCTCATGTTGCTTTTGATCTTTCCCCCAACCAACTTCAGATTGTGTCCCCTTGTTCTTGTGTTAACTTTCCTATTAAAAACACTTCCCTCCTGGACCTTATTTAACCCTTTAATATATTTAAATGTTTCGATCATGTCCCCCCTTTTCCTTCTGTCCTCCAGACTATACAGATTGAGTTCATTAAGTCTTTCCTGATACGTTTTATGCTTAAGACCTTCCACCATTCTTGTAGCCCGTCTTTGGACCCGTTCAATTTTGTCAATATCTTTTTGTAGGTGAGGTCTCCAGAACTGAACACAGTATTCCAAATGTGGTCTCACCAGCATTCTATATAGTGGGATCATAATCTCCCTCTTCCTGCTTGTTATACCTCTAGCTATGCAGCCAAGCATCCTACTTGCTTTCCCTACCGCCTGACTGCACTGTTCACCCATTTTGAGACTGTCAGAAATCACTACCCCTAAATCCTTTTCTTTTGAAGTATTTGCCAACACTGAACTGCCAATACAATACTCAGATTGAGGATTCCTTTTCCCCAAGTGCATTATTTTTGTAAGTAGAGATACCACTATACAGATATTAGCGTTATTTTAGCCTTAAAGTCACTATATTCATATTATATTAATTATACACCAGAATATAATTTGTCTCAAGTATATAAATTAGCACATACTTTTTTTCCATTAACAAATTAATATATACTTCAATGATTTATCATGCAGGTTATATTGCCGCCCCCCCTCCAAAAAAAATTGTAAAGTCTAGATTTTATTACATATTTAAAAATATTTAAAAAAGTAAAAATAATAAACAAATTAACATTATTAAAACAAATATAAAGCAAAGCGAAACTACCTATACCTTTCTTTATCTTAATGCATATTTTAGCATTGTTTATATTTTCTTTGAATGATTTCTAAGTGGTAAATCAAAGATTACCCGTGTAAGTAATGTTTTAATTATTCCTTCTATCTTATTTAAATTTAATATAACCTAGATTTTGTAAACTTGCACAGTGCTGGAGATCTTATTTTTTATTAATTTGTTAGTTCAACAATAGGCTATACCCATGATGGCTAACCTATGGCATGGGTGCCAGAGGGGGCATGCAGAGCCCTCTCTGTGGGCACACGAGCCATCACCAGCTGATCTTTGTGCATGCCGGAGCCCTGGAAATCCGAGGACCAACTGGCACCAAACCAGAAGACCAGGTGGCCCATGTGCACATGCACACCAGCAGCTGGTGTTTGAGTTTCCAGGGCTTGCACTCATGCATGTTCTAGTTTAGACAATTGGTCCTGAAAAGCTTCACCATCACTAGGCTATATCATAGTGGGCATTCCTGAAAAAATGTTGCACATGGGTTTTTAAAGAAAATATGTGTTGTGTCCTGAGATTTGCATGTTAGCTTGTAGGTTTCCAAACAGGTCTGTTCTACTGAGTTGGAGAATGCTGAATGCTGATTGGTTCTTCTCAGCTCGAGCTCCCTATTTAAACAGGAGCCGCCAGCTGGACTTTTGCTGCAGTCTTCACTATTCATTATTATAATTATAATAATAATAATAATTATTATTATTATTAGATTATTATTAGATTATTATAATTAGATTTGTATGCTACTCTTCTCCGAAGATTCGGAATGGCACACATATAATAAAGAGCTGTTGTCACTACACAAGTCTCCTGACTCTTCAGTACTAGAACCCAATGATATGCATGCTTGTCATTTCCACCCCTTGTTCTTCTTATAATATTTGCACCTTAATATCCATATAAAAGTGCTCCAAGGGACTATGAGTAATAGAAAATATATACAGTGATCCCCCGGTTATTGCGTTCCCGACCATTGCGAACAGGGTAATTTGCGATTTTTCAACCCGGAAGTCAAAACACCATCTGCGCATGCGTGCCTTTTTTTTTTCTATGGGCACGCATGCGTAGATGGCGCCCGGCAGATCAGCTGCTGGGCGGCTTCCCTGGGTCTTCCCCCTCTTGCTGGCATCAGCGAGGAGTTTCCCCACCGCCCACGCAAACTCCTCGCTGCCGCTCGCCCGCCCTTCGCCCGCCCACGCCGTTCGCTCCCCCTCTTGCTGGCGGGAGGGCGAGAAGCCCTCCCCAGCACCCGCTCGCCCGCCCTTCGCCGCTCGCCCGCCCTTCGCCCTGGCCCGGAGCAGCCGACAGAGGTAGACGGATGATCCATCGCCGCTTCTTCCCAGCGGAGAAATTCCAGCCCCCACCTGGTCCCGCCCGATCCTCCTCCCTGAGGCAGCTCGCCCTCCCATGGCCGCTTCCTCCACCCTCCATCGCAAGCCCTCGCCACCGCAGCCAACGCGTGCTGTGATCTTCAAGCCCGGCTCCTTTCGGCCCAGCATCCCGGGCCAAGCAGCTGCCTTCCGTGACTGAGCCTGGCTCGCCCGGAAGATCGTAGCGCGCGTTGACTGCAGCGGCGGCGACGACGTTGCTGCCGGCTTGGCTTCCCTCGCCAGCGCAGCCAACGTGCGCTACGATCTTCCGGGCGAGCCAGGCTCAGTGACGGAAGGCAGCCGCTTGGCCCGGGATGCTGGGCCGAGAGGAGCCGGGCTTGATCCGCTGAGCCTGGCCGGCTTGGCTTCCCTCACCGGCGCAGGCAACACGCGCTGCCATCTTCCGGGCCAGCCAGGCTCAGCGGATCAAGCCCGGCTCCTCTCGGCCCAGCATCCCGGGCCAAGCGGCTGCCTTCCGTCACTGAGCCTGGCTCGCCCGGAAGATCGTAACGTGCGTTGGCTGCAGCGGCGAGGGAAGCCAAGCCGGCAGCAATGTCACCGCCGCTGCAGCCAACGCGCGCTACGATCTTCCGGGCGAGCCAGGCTCAGTGACGGAAGGCAGCCGCTTGGCCCGGGATGCTGGGCCGAGAGGAGCTGGGCTTGATCCGCTGAGCCTGGCTGGCCCGGAAGATGGCAGCGCGTGTTGCCTGCGCCAGGGCGAACTTCTGCGCTTGGCTTGAGGGCTCAGTTGGGAAGGCGCGCGGGTGTTTTAAAACGTCCCCGCCGACATGGGGGGCTCGCTAGCACCCCCCCAAACCCCCAACCCGGGTTTGGGGGGGTGCTAGTGAGCCCCCCATGTCGGCGGGGACGTTTTAAAACACCCGCGCCGCTTTCCAATGAGTCCTGAAGACAAACGCGGAAGTTTGACGTTTGTCTTCGGGACTCATTGGAAAGCCGCGCGGGTGTTTTAAAACGTCGCCGCCGACATGGGGGGCTCGCTAGCACCCCCCGAACCCCCAACCCGGGTTAGGGGGGGTGCTAGCGAGCCCCCCATGTCGGCGGCGACGTTTTAAAACACCCGCGCCGCCCCCAATCTTCGGCTCCTCGCTAGCGCTGCGGAAGTAAAAACACCATCTGCACATGCGCAGATGGTGTTTTTACTTCCACAGCGCTACTTCGCGAAAACCCGCTCGTTGCGGGGGGTCCTGGAACAGAACCCTCGCAACGAGCGGGGATCACTGTACAATAAAATTTTAAAACGTAATTAAAAATAATTAAGCCTATAATGATAAAATAATTTAAAAACGATATGCATATAAATGAATCTCTTGATAAAAAAGTGGTATGAGCAGTGTAAAAAACAATTGTTAACAAACATTTTGTTAGTAAAATCATATGTACTAAATTGGTCCCAAACAATCTTTCTAAATTGGTCCTGTGTATTTAGTTGGATGAGATATTAAGTTCTGACAGTTTAACTGTGTATCCAAGAACCACAGTTGTTGATTTGAATTTCAGTTTATATGTTGCCAGAATTCAGTTAATTTATTTAATTTATTATTTATACATACTTAACTTTTAGGTATTTATTTGTTTTTGTTTTTATTTATTAATTCATTTATTTAATTTTTATGCCACCCTTCTCCTTAGACTCAGGGCAACTTACAAAATGTTAACAATAGCACTTTTTAACAGAGCCACCTATCTTGTTTCTGTGTACATATTAAAAGCAGGCCTCACTGAAGCCTCTGGATTTCCAGTAGGCCCATTGGGCAATTTTTTGCCTTCCCCAGGCTTCAGGTTTTTCTGAAGCCTGGGGAAGGCAAAAAATGGGCCTACCGGAAATTCATTTCTGAACTTACGGTAGGCCCAGGGATCCGTTTTTCGCCATCCATGGGCTCCTGAGGCATTCCTGAAGCCTGGATAGAGCAAAAATGGCCTCCCCCATCCCCCAGAGGACTGAAAATCAGCTGGCCAGCACATACATGCATGCCGAAGCTAACATAGGATAATACCTCGCATGCCCTCAGAGAAAGGCGGCATACAAATCTAATTAATAAATAATAAATAAAATATTGCTCTCTATGCCACCTGTGGCACGTGTGCCATAGGTTCGACATCACTGACATATACTCTTGATCTGCCTTGGTATAAAGACCATAGATATTATGATCACTGAGGAGTGAACACGCAGTTAGAAATGTTTTTTTTGAGAACTGATGCTAAGTGAAATAAAATCAACACCATATGTAATGTCCTTCATTTTTCTGGTGTAGTGGCTTCATGAAGAGACATGCAAGAATCACATCCTGTACCTGTGAATAAATAATTGATCCATCATCCTTCAGATTCTAAAAGCAATTGTTCCCACAAGTTACCTACTTTTCTTCTACGGAAAGCCATTTTTATTCCCCTAAATGTAAGGGAACAAAGCATTTCAAAGTGGATTCCATTTGTCATTTCCTTGGGGCAGGGACGTCATTATAACCCTTCAGGAATAGATCATTCATTTCTGACTAAATAAGTATATATAATGCATTCCCATTTGTATACAAAGGAAGTTTGGGTCAAAGAAATCTAATGCTTTAAAATTCTTCCTATCACAATCACATTTCCTTATGATTTTCCTTATTTACAGAGACTATAAAACAGGGTAATCCTGCAAGCACTTTTTCAATATTTGTAAAGGACTTTTATTAATTATTTAAATAGGTTTTAAACGATAGGCTACTTTTAAAGAAGAAAATCTTTCAAAGGTGAATTCTGGTAATCAGTTAAATGGCAAAAGAATAAACATTTCAGGATAATATTAAGAGTACATAAGAACCAGCAGCTTAAAATGATCATATCTAGCTTCACAGAAATAATAACATCTGTCAATAATTACAGTTACTGAATATCACTTGAGTTCCTTCCTCAGCCTAGTAAATCAATTTAAGGATGGCTACCAAAATACAACAAAATTCTTATTTCTTTAAATTTTAGGATAACGTGGCTAAATAATTTTATGTTATTAATGCTTGCAAATATCCCCCCAAGTAAGGGATTTCTTACTCAACCATTTTATATCCTCCCTCCTGTTGTCTTCTGGAGTGATCTTATAATCTTCTTTGTTGACTCTGTGTTATATCTCCCTTCCCTGTTGATATTTTTCCTGCTGCAAAAAGACATATTTCATTTTACCTCCCCAGTATTTATAGCGTTCTTGCTCCTGTCAGTGTTTTTCTACCAGTAAGATCAGAGAAATCATTCTGATGCCTTTTCAGCATTTCTTATATCGGAGACTAGGTTTTTTTGTTCAAATTTATGTATATTTACTGTCCTCCATTTAACCCATGACCTATCTATCCATCTTGCTTTAATAGAATTCTATGCCGATATTAAAGGTGCCAATAAAATTAAGGATCACCAAAGAAGTTTTATACCGTATAGTTAGTTAAGATTATACCGAATAGCAAAACTTATGGAATAAATGCTATTGAAAAAACTACATGTGTACTCATGCTACTGAAATTTATGCATTTATTTCAGCAATGTATATACCACTCAGTTCCAAAATGTAGGTGATTACCAGATGGAGTCAGAGGGTGGGGTCAAATACATAAGTCAGGTCTTAGAAGGTTTCTTGTAAGATATTGTTTCAAAGGAGGCTGGCAACAACTGAAAAGACATACTAATGCCATAATAACAGTTCCTTAAGGAGACCCTTCCTAATAGATTTTATGAAATGTACAGGAACAGTCATATTCATGCCCAACATTCCTCCACCCGAAACAGAATACCATACGAAAACAGACTAACTATCCTGGATCTTGAAAGCTTAGAACTGCGGCGCCTAAAACACGATTTAAGTATTGCCCACAAAATCATTCGCTGTAATGTCCTTCCGGTCAACGACTACTTCAGCTTCAACCGCAACAACACAAGAGCATGCAACAGCTTCAAACTCAATGTTAATCGCTCCAAACTTGACTGTAAAAAATATGACTTTAACAATCGAGTCATCGAAGCGTGGAACTCACTACCAGACTCAATAGTGTCAACCCCCAACCCCCAACATTTCTCCCTCAGACTCTCCATGATTGACCTCTCCAGGTTCCTAAGAGGCCAGTAAGGGGCGTACATAAGTGCACTGATGTGCCTTTCGTCCCCTGTCCAATTGTCTTTCCTTTCCCTTTTATCATATATATTCTTTCCTTCCCACCTACTTCTCTTCCTCTTTACTTCCTATCTTTTATATATCACTTAATGTCTATTCTCTTTCATATGTATTGTATATTGGACAAAGAATAAATAAATAAATAAAAATAAAAAATTATAGAACTTCTTGCTTGAGAAGGGTATTGAACTTCCTCCAATCCTATTATTCTATGCTCTGTGTTCTATGCTCTCTTAGAAGATGCTCTTACGGTTAACTATATCCTAAGCCAGTGATGGCAAACCTTTTTTCCCTCGGGTGCCAAAAGAGCATGGGCATGTGCTATTGTGCATGCGCAAGTGCCCATACTCATAACGCCTGGGGAGGGTGAAAACAGTTTCCCCTGTGCTCTGGAGGCCCTCTGGAGGCCAGAAGCAGCCAGTTTCCAAACTTCTGTTGGGCCCAGTAGGCTCGTGTTTCACTCTCCCCAGGCTCCAAAGGCTTCCTTGGAGCCGTGGGAGGGTAAAAACGCCCCAGAGGCTCTCTGGAAGCCAAAAGCGCTCTCCCACAGACAAAAACCAGCTGGCCGGTACACACATGCACATTGGAGCTGAGCTAGTACAACGGCTTGGGTGCCAGCAGATATGGCTCCGCGTGCCACCTGTGGCACTTGTGCCATAGGTTCGCCATCACTGTCCTAAGCTATCCTAAGCTACAACCAACATCTTGAAGAGCCTCGGTGGGGTAGTGGTTAGAGTGCAGTATTGTAAGCTACTTCTGCTGATCACCGACTGCCAGCAATTTGGCAGATAGAATCTCAGTAGGCTTAAGGTTGACTCAGCCTTCCATCCTTCCAAGGTCGGTAAAATGAGGACCCAGATTGTTGGGGGCAATATGCTGACTCTCTGCAAACCGCTTAGAGAGGGCTATAAAGCACTGTGAAGCGGTATATAAGTCTAAATGTCATTGCTAAATGCTATATCTAGACACTAATTATCAAGTGGTACAGATTTCACAGAGGTGGTGTTAGTCATAAAAGAAATGCTTTTAATTATATAAGGCACTTATTTTTAGACCTCCCCAGTATTTGTGGGGTGTCACCTATGGATGTTCTTCATCAGCAGTCCTATGTACACCAAATAGCAGTAGTCCCTCTAAGGCATGACCATGGCATGGATAACAGTGAGTGGAATTAGGATTAGGGAAATTAATGTACACTTTGAAGAGACGTAGCCTACATTTCTTCCATTGATATTTAAAAAACATTAATATCAATGGCAAGAAAACTGTATGGATCATGAAGCAAGCCAAAATACAATATTTTGGAGCAGTAGTTCTCAACCTGAGGTTGGGACCTCTTTGGAGGTCGAATGACCATTTCACAGGGGCCACCTAAGACATGGGAAAAGACAAAATTCCCATGGTGTTAGGAACTAGAGCTTCTATTCTGGCGCCTTGGAACATATTTTTACAATCCAACTAATCAGGCGTTTACAGTGGGGGGGTCCCTCTGACCTTCCTGCCAATCAGCTTAAAGCTCTGTTGGGAGAATTAGCACTAAATTTATGGTTGGGGCTCACCACAACATGAGGAACTGTATTAAGGAATCGTGGCCTTAGAAAGGTTGAGGACCACTGCTTTGGAGTAATCTGGAGGTAAATCTAACTATCATGAATAATTAGCTGAATATTCAGTTATTCAGAGTCATCGGAGAGGGGTGGCATACAAATCTAATAAATAATAATAATAATAATTATTATTATTATTATACTACACAGAAATCAGGGAGCACTAAATGCAAGCTCTTTTAGCACTAGTATTAGGGTTCAAAGCATTTTTAGACTGAGGATCATATTCCAAATATCCGTTTGGCTATGACTGCGCTGGCAAGTTTTAGAAGGTTTTTGGGACTACTTATAGCCTTGGCAGTTCAAGTTATATGTCCAACTTCAATGTATCTTTTCTCTTATCCCTAGAAGAAGAAAAGTAAGCCATTTACATTTTATGTACAGCCATCCATTTCCTTACCTTACCAAATATATTGAGATTAGTACATAAACAGTTCAAAAAAAGATACAAAAAATTCAAGGCCTGGTGTGATTAAATTTCTAGCTAGTCTGTTTAAGAAGTCCACTCTGCCATGAATCAGTGCTAGATGTGCGTTTGGCCTACAAAATGTAAAATTGAGGCCCCTGAATATATATTGAACCACTGGAGTCAAAACATTAAACCTATACTACTGGTTCAAGGAAAGCAAAAGGGAATGTGCAATTTTTTGTGTGCCTGTCTTTAGAGCAGGGATGTCAAACTCAAGCCCTGTGGGTCAGATTCGGACTGTGGGGCTGCCCTAGGACCAGCGAAAGACCAGCCCACAGTACTTCTGCCAGAGAAAATAGAAATTGAGAGGGCTGCATGCAGCCCTCCAGCGTTCTGTTTTTTAGCTATGTTCCTGCAACTTTCTGCCAGGAAAAGCAGAGCTCCATTTTTCTGGGAGAGTGCTAAACCATCACAGGTGCCCCTGACATAAGTGATGTCGAACTGGCCAAGCCTACCCTGGCACAGCAAAGAAAAATTTCTTTTGCGTGCAAGAAGTTGTTAATTGCCTCACACGCATGAGAAGCTCTTCTTTACTGTGCAAGGTTTTGTCTTGCACACAGTGGCTGACAGTGGGATGCAATTTGGGGAAGTCAGGAGGGCCAGGGTATGGGGTGGAACCAGTGACGGGCTACCAAAATGTTTACTACCACACTGTGGGTGTGGCTTATGCAGGACGCTGTGCATTTTCTTTCAACATCTTTCAGTGCAAATTGGGTGTCTGGGGTGGAGCTCCATTTTTACTATCCTACTGCATCCCCATCCGTCCCCCCGTCCCCCGTCCAGGCAGTAGCCCACCCCTGGGTGGAATGGACCACATGATGAGCATCTCACTGCAACCTGGCAGGTCTGGATCTTACAGCTTTTTCCAGGTTTTCTTTAAAAAAAAACACCTCTCCAGAAGAGCGTGAAAACTTCTGATGTTGCTTCGGGAGAGAGCAGTCGGGCAGCATTTTGCCCTCCCTCCCTGGTCAACTGCAGCCTCAGAGCCTTGGAGCAACTCTTGGCCCTTGGACAGTAAAGAAAAACTCAGGAGTATGATGCAATTAAGGTTGGAGCTGGAGAGATGGCAGTTTTTTTAAAAGAAAACCCTGAAAAAGCTGCAAGATCTGCAGCTGCCAGAGTCTTCGGAGAGGGGCGGCATACAAATCTAAATAATAATAATAATAATAATAATAATAATAATAATAATAATAATAATAATAATAATAATTATTATTATTATTATTATTATTATTATTATTATTATTATTATTATATTAAGATGCATGTTTTATGGCACTCCCGCCCCATCTGCCACCCCGAAATTGCGCCCCACTGCGAGATGCACATTTCTCCTACCCCCCCCCACCCTGCTTCCATTTTATCTTTCTTTAACGCACCCCACTTCCCTCCCCAAACTTTGGGAGGCGGCCGCTCCTGTCTTCGCGGCCTGTGGAGGAAGAAGGCTCCACACCACAAAGTCCTTGTGGTGGCAGGAAGAGAAAAAGGAGGAAAAAAAGGCTTACCTCTGCTACTTCCTTCTCTCTGCTAACAGAAGTCAGAGAGGAAAAGGCAGTAAGCCAGTGATGTGCCAGCTTCCTTGAGTAAACAAACAGTGTTGAAAAACCAGCAAAAAATAGCAAAACAAAAAAGCTGAAAACAAGATGGCAGCGCATACATAGAAGCAAAAACTAGCACGAAAATTCCCCAATATTTGTTTTTTAAGTTTTTAAAAAGAGATGGATCCACGGACCAGCACCAACAGAACTGGCACCATGACATCATCATTGATTTACTACCGGTTTTATAGAAACCGTTAGGACTGTTTGAATTATAAACACAAAAGTCTAACTTGGTGTCAAAATCACTGGAAAGGTAACTTGCAATTTTTGTGGCTATTTTTAGCAAGATTCTGGTATTCGTGATTTACCGCAATCAACCAAATTACGGAATCTTTTCGTAGGTGGCAATAATAGGTTTTCTATAAGCATGGCTTCACTATTATTCTGAAGAAGAGCCTGTGCTGATTTACTATCATTTTAGAAACCTTTTGTACACATGTCTGATTTACTTTGCATTACAGATGGCTTTCTGTCTGCTGATCCCTTATCAATAGTGAGCATATTCTGCAAACTTGATAAACCACAGTTATCCTTTCCTATTTATCTCTTACTTGGTAGAAGAAACTAGGTGTTACAAATTTGGTTGGGTTTTCAATGTTAATGCTTTATTCATTTGTAGCTTCTAAGTGCAAAACTGGCCCTTTAAATAAAGCACAAGTTTAACAAGAAATAGCTATCATTGCTTTATTCAGTGGAGCTTTGTATAACTTACATGTATCTAGATAGGGGGCAATGTCCATGAATGGTGCCTGTTTGGACCTAATATTTTCAGAATTATATTATTATTATTATTATTATTATTATTATTATTATTATTATTATTATCATTTATTAGATTTGTATGCCGCCCCTCTCCGAAGACTCGGGGTGGCTCACAACAAGGATAAAAAACAGTATAGACAATGTAACAAATCTAATAATAAGAATTAAATAAAAACCCCAACTGTTAAAAAACCATACAACACATACATACCAAACATGAAACACAAGAGAGCCTGGGGGAGATGTCTTAGCTTCCCCATGCCTGGCGATATAGGTGGGTCTTAAGTAACTTACGAAAGACAAGGAGGGTGGGGGCCGTTCTAATCTCCAGGGGGAGTTCGTTCCAGAGGGCCGGGGCCACCACAGAGAAGGCTCTTCCCCTGGGGCCCGCCAAACGACATTGTTTGGTCAACAGGACCCAGAGAAGGCCAACTCTGTGGGACCTTATCGGCCGCTGGGATTCGATTATGTCGAATATATTGTTGGTCACATAAAGAACTCTTACAGATAGTCTTGACTTATGACCATTCATAAGAATGAATTGAAAAAAGTGCAGAGAAGAGCAATTAAGATGATTAAGGGCCTAAAAACCAAAACATGCAGTAATTAGATATGTCTAGTTTAATGAAAATAATGGCTTGGGGTAACATGATAGCAGCCTAAATATAGGCCAGCCTATTTTCCAAAGCACCAGAAAGCAAGACAAGAATCAATGAATGGAAAATAATCAAGGAGAGAAGCAACCTAGAACTAAGGAAAAATTTCCTAACCATGAGAACAATTAACCAGTGGAATGGCTTACCTTCAGAAGTTGTGGGTGTGTCATTGCTAGAGGCTTTTAAGGAAAGACTGGACAGTCACTTGTCTGAAATGATATAGGGTTTCTTGCTTGAGTGTTAGTACTACGTACATAACTGATTGGTTTGGCAATATATATAAACAAACTAACAATGTATGTTTAAATGAGTTAAAACACTGTTGCTTTAACAGTTAGTGTTGCAGTTAACCATAAGAGGGAGCCAGAAGCATCTCTCTCTCTCTCTCTGATTATTCTCTGCTATTACTGTTATGTTCTATAGTTTATAGTTTATTAGATTTGTATGCCGCCCCTCTCTGAAGACTCGGGGGTGTGTGTCACAACATAATAGTGATACAATACATTACAAATCTAATAGTAGAAGTTAAATCAATTTAAAAACATTAATACATAGTAAAATCCCTAATGATACAATCATACACATTCAACCTACTCCATCATACAGTAAGGCTGAAAACCTAATGAAAAGGGGGAGAAGGTGGTAATTATCCCCACGCCTGGCGACAAAGGTGGGTCTTCAGCATTTTACGGAAGGCGAGGAGGATGGGGGCTGTTTGAACATCTGGAGGGAGTTGATTCCAGAGGGCCAGGGCCGCCACAGAGAAGGCTCTTCCCCTGGGTCCTGCCAGCCAAGATTGTTTTGTCGACGGGACCTGGAGAAGGCCAACTCTATGGGACCTAATCGGTCACTGGGATTTGTGCGGCAGAAGGCGGTCTTGGAGATATTCTGGTCTGATGCCATGTAGGGTTTTATAGGTCATAACCAACACTTTGAACACTCTATGTGACTGTTGTGTGCTAAATTCTGGTTCATGTGTTTTGCAAGCTGAACAAGTAAGACAAGTATTGACTTATTTTATTGTGTATGACTAGGATTGTTCTTGACTAAGATATTTGCTAGTTTACTTTGCTTACTCCTTAACATTGATTAGGGGGTTGGACTAAAATACCTCCAAGTTTCCTTCCGATTCTATGATTTGGTAATTTATATTTAGCAAATGTCCAAATTTATGGCAAAGTAGAAAAAAGTTATTGTAATAACTCTCAAAGCAAGGTTGAATCAAGCAAGGTTTATTTCGCTAACAGGACAAGGAAGTCAATTCAGTCAAGAAGCAATGGAGTATTGCGAGCTCTATATAATGACAGTTCTCCTATTTATACAATCTAGCCCAGCAACAAGGCAGTTTTACAAAGATACATTTTAAGCACCAAAAGAAGGCAACCAATCAACATGCAATAAACAAATCTGAACTTTTGACTTTTACCCTGTCTGGGTAGATCACCCAGGCAAATATCTAACAGTTATTTTAAACTGGTCCCCACACTTACAACTGTTGCAGAATCCCTGGGATAGATGTCTAGCAACTAGGATGTATTTATGAAGGTTGTAGCTATGTAATTGCGATTTGTGATCTTTCCAGAGGGCTTTTGAAAAGAAAAGTAAACGGAGAAGCTGGATTCACTCAACAACCAGATCATTCACTTAATAACGGCAGCAAAAAGGTTATATAACTGGACATGGCACAACCACATCATTTAATGAAGTTCTATCCCTAATTGTGGTCACAAGTTGAGGACGGCCTATATTGCTTAATATGGTATCTTATCATTTCCTTTTGTTAAACTTTGAAGGGTATAATTGCAAAGCTCGTAGATAATTGCCTTTGTGCCAAATTGAGCTATAGTTCTATGTCAGAGGTCTTCAAACGTGGCAACTTTAAGACTTGTGGACTTCAACTCCCAGAATTCTCCAGCCATCTATGCTGGCAGGCTACAAGTCTTAAAGTTGGCAACTTTGGGGACCCCTGTAATCTATGTTATAGATGTCAAAGATTTCAAAAAGGCATTTTCCCAACCTTACCTGGAGATCCCAGGGATTGGATCTGGGACTATGAAGTATTGCCCTACAAAATTGAGCTTCTTCCCTTCAACAAAATGATATCAACGGTAAAGTCTTCCTTGATTTTAAATACTATCCAAACACCCCCAGTCTGAGATCAAATGAGATTGGCTAGGATTGCCACCTGCCAGGAAAAAAAGAAATGACTTTATTATTGAAATGTTTTGCAAACATCATATACTTTAATTTATTAATGTGTTTGGTAATGCATTTCTCCTGCATTTTAAGAAACCAGAATCTGTCTCAAGTATTCCAGAAAAAAAATAGTCAATAGATGTGTGAATTAATATGTGCTGACTGACAAATATGAATAATCATTAGGAAATTTTACACTCTGATTTGAAGGAAAGGAAATATGTGCATACTGAGAGCATCAAATGTGCACAATCCCCGGTTTATAAGCATCTGAATTTATATTAACACCGCAGATGGGTATGGAGCAGACAGGATGAAGAAAAACCAAATCTGCAAGCGCTGAAAGAATCCTAATCACAAAGATACGAGCTTCTATGTGCCATTCTGATGCACACTGAACTCTGGAACAGGATGACTGATTTTTATTTGTTATAAGGTGTTCTTTATTTGGTGTCCTTCTCTTGTGTCCTACTTGTGGTTTTCAAATATCAGCAAATTAAAATTTACAATATAAAATGCCAGTAAGCAGGATAGAATTTAATAGAAAAGTAGGCCAAAAAAAAGTGTATGTGAACAGTTTGCCTTTGCTAGATCATGAAAATCTGTGCGATGTTTAGGAACAATGGGGCTACCTTTGAAAAGTGTTCGGAAACTTCAGATCGTGCAGAATGCAGCTGCGAGAGCAATCATGGGCTTCCCTAAATATGCCCATGTCACACCAACACTCCGCAGTCTGCATTGGTTGCCGATCAGTTTCCGGTCACAATTCAAAGTGTTGGTTATGACCTATAAAGCCCTTCATGGCACTGGACCAGATTATCTCAGGGACCGCCTTCTGCTGCACGAATCCCAGCGACCAGTTAGGTCCCACAGAGTGGGTCTTCTCCGGGTCCTGTCAATTAAACAATGCCGCTTGGCGGGACCCAGGGGAAGAGCCTTCTCTATGGCGGCCCCGGCCCTCTGGAACCAACTCCCCCCAGAGATTAGAATTGCCCCCATCCTCCTTGCCTTTCGTAAGCTACTTAAAACCCACCTCTGCCGTCAGGAATGGGGGAACTGAGATACTCTTTCCCTCTAGACCTTTACAATTTTATGCATGGTATGCCTGAATGTATGTTTGGTTTTTACTTTAATGGGTTTTTAATTGTTTTTACTATTGGATTATTGTGTATACAGTAGTCCCTCACCTATCGCTGGTGTTACGTTCCAGACCTGGCCGCGATAGGTGAAATCCGCGATGGGGAATTTATCGACTGATAGTACTTATTTAAGTATTTATATTGTAATTGTTTGGTAAGTTTTCATTGTTTTAAGTGTTTATAAACCCTTCCCACACAATATTTATTTTAGATACAGTATTTAAATACAGTATTTACAATTTTAGATATATATATATTTTTTTGAAAAACCTGCCGATCGAGTTCGGCGGGCTGTTTAAATCTGCTGATCGACTTCCTCAGAAACCCGCAATGAAGTGAAGCCGCAGTAGGTGAAGCGCAGTATAGCGAGGGACTATTGTACTGTTCTATTATTGTTGTTAGCCGCCCCGAGTCTCCGGAGAGGGGCGGCATACAAATCCAATAAATCAAATCAAATCAAATCAAACAATGAAGACTACACAGAGTTTCTTTTTGATTCAAGAACACAACAACCACATATACAAAATACTGGGCACTGAAAAAAATGAAATGCATAGGATTGATTGAACATGCATTTTAAGCTATTCACTGTTTAACAGAATTCAAATTCTGGATACCACACATTCATTTCTCAGAGATTTTTTTTAAAAAACAGGACAGTTTGAGTGTCTATACTTTTAGTCCAAGCTTTTTTTCTTATGCACACAACCAAACACATAGTCTTTGACTTCTTACCTTAATTCAGTGCTTATCAAATAGTGGGGTGGGTCCTCCTGGTGTGTGTGCGCAGAATGATGTAAGGGTGGCACGTGACGTCAGGAAATATGGGGTTTTTTGCTGCAGGGAATAGGGTTATTCTTTTGCACCGAACAATAGCACACAGCACAGAGCAGGAGATATGAAGTGCAGATAACAAACCCTTAAAAGACACTGTGGAAAAATATTTAACAGGGATGAAAAGAAAGGAGGAGAGAGAAGGAGATAATGAGTCAAACGTAAGTCTCCCGAAAGCTAAGAAAAGGAAATATGACGAAGCGTATGTAGTGCTTGGCTTCACTGTGACTACGGTGGGAGACCAGTATGTTTACTGTATCTAAAAATGTTGGCAGTGGACAGCCAAATAAATTAAGGCGTCACTTAAACACATTACAGCCCAATCACGCTGATCAGCCGCTTGAGTTTTTTCATCGAAAACGTGCCAAATATTGCAAGCAATCATCCTGGTGGAAAGTTGGGGATGGGGTGGGGGGCGTGAAATGTTTACTTCTTCTTAGGTGGGGCATAACAAAAAATAATTAGGGGTAGTGATTTCTGACCGTCTCAAAATGGGTGAGCACTGTGGTCGGGTGGTAGGGAAAGCAAGTAGGATGCTTGGCTGCATAGCTAGAGGTAGAACAAGCAGGAAGAGGGAGATTGTGATCCTGCTATATAGAGCGCTGGTGAGACCACATTTGGAATACTGTGTTTAGTTCTGGAGACCTCACCTACAAAAAGGTATTGACAAAATTGAACGGGTCCAAAGACGGGTTACAAGAATGGTGGAAGGTCTTAAGCATAAAACGTATCAGGAAAGACTTAATGAACTCAATCTGTATAATCTAGAGGACAGAAGGGAAAGGGGGGACATGATCGAAACATTTAAATATGTTAAAGGGTTAAATAAAGTTCAGGAGGGAAGTGTTTTTAATAGGAAAGTGAACACGAGAACAAGGGGGCACAATCTGAGGTTAGTTGGGGGAAAGATCAGAAGCAATGTGAGAAAATATTATTTTACTGAAAGAGTAGTAGATCCTTTGAACAAACTTCCAGCAGACGTGGTTGGTAAATCCACAGGAACTGAATTTAAACATGCCTGGATTAAACATATATCCATCCTAAGATGAAATACAGGAAATAGTATAAGGGCAGACTAGATGGACCATGAGGTCTTTTTCTGCCATCAGAAAACCATTTTCTACTTAAGAACCCAAGCCCGGAAAAATTTCCCAGGAAATTTGACAGCGGCACAAAGGCCCGGCCAGTTTCCTGCCATTCACTCTGGGTTTCTCTCTCTGGCGCAGTGTATGAGAGGCAGCCTCGCGCCGGGTGTATGGGAGGCGCGTGCTCCTCCTCACTGCCTCAGAGTCCCTCTTTTTTTTTAAAGCCTTAAAGTTTTGGATTTTTTTGATTCCCCTCACCTCCTTCGGCAGTGACTGTCCTCCTCCTCTTCTTCCTCCTCCTCCTCCCACCCAAATTCTGAGTTTTTATTTCTTTCCAAATGGGATGGCACTCATTATTTGCTTTTACATTGATTCCTATGGTTAAAATTGCTTCTACTTACAAACTTTTCTACTTAAGAACCTGGTCACGGAATGAATTAAGTTCTTAAGTAGAGGTTCCACTGTACTGATATATGACTACCAAGCTGGAAAAAATAATGATTTGCCCAATTAGTTATATAAGGAACCCGAAAAAAAAGCTTATTTACCACATACCATTTTGTGGGTGACTGCTGAAAAAAACCTACAACAACCTGTTGGTATAAAGCTTCTGTATGTCAAAAAACACATAAAATGTACAATGCCCAAATCATGTGGCAGCACCTAGTTGACTTTGGCTGAACATAGGAGAGGAGACCACTAGGAAATGCTTCTGGCTAAGAAGTTGAAAAACCATGTCAGAAGACAACAGCAGACATTTATCTGCATTGCTGCCAGTAAAATCACATGGACACGTCAAAAAAAATATTAGGAAACAAGGCTGACTTTTCTGCAGTTGGTTTTTATGTACAAAATTCTTCATGGACAATTTCCCCCCTTAATTCTAATAATAGTGTTTGGGAGTAATTTTGATCAGGATCATAACTGAAGCTGAAAGGGTTTGTCTTCCTTTTCCATGAAGATCTGATGAATATTAGGATATCCACACCTAATATCAGCACTATAAATGGTATATGAAATTGCTGCCTATGTAAAACACATTTCTGTGATACATTAATTACTTTAAGGAGATGGAAGATCAGCTTGGTAATCTTAATATCATGACCCATTGACCTTGTCCACATTGAATGCTAATCATTAACACCTGCTGCTGTGTTGTGTATGAACTATTAATTGTTTAACAAACCATGATTTTAAAAGCCCTATTTTAGTACCTTTAGTCTTCCCCCCACCTTTTATGTTGTTCCAGCTTCCAAAGGAGCTTACGCTGTTTGTAAGAACTCAGTGAGAATATCAACAAATCCATTAATCCATTCTGATTTCCTTGTTGGGATCAAAAAGTTGAATCGAAGAGCAGCAGCTGCTGCCTTAGGAGCCTATAGGATCTATTATGCTGAACAAGAGGTTAATTAATGGACAATGAGGCTGCATCCCATTGATCTCTGGGAGATGCTTAAAGGACCATTACACCCTGTAGCATTCAAAAAACTTTGGTGCATAGAGGGAGGTCAGAAGGCAAAAGTTTCCTCTATGCAGTGAAGATTTTTTGTCAAGTCTGCTTGCAGAAGGAACAAAATGAATGAAATAATAATAATAATAATAATAATAATAATAATAGTAGTAGTAGTAGTAATAATAATAATAATGATTTATTAGATTTGTATGCGTCCCCTCTCCGCAGACTTGAATGTTGAGAATGAATTGCAAAGACATTATGGGAAAGACTTTGTGATTGAACCACTTATGTTCTTCTAAACCAGAAGGTAAAATACTATAAATAATTTCAATTAGCTTGCTTTAGCCATATGAAAACTCTTTATCACTATATAGATACTTAGCAACTTGCATTTCAAAATGAAGTAAACTTGTTGACTGTTATTTCAATACATGTATGTACCGTATTTTTCAGAGTATGAACCTTTTTCCTCCCTAAAAGTGGTTGAAAATTCAGGTGCGCCTTATACTCTGAATGTAGCTGTTTTGGAAGTTCCCCCCCCCAGCCCTAACTAGGTGCTAACAATCTTCTCCGCTCTTACTTTGCAGGTTCTTTCATTGTTACTCTTTGCAAAGAATGATTTTCAAGCACCAAGTCTTTGCAGGGTTCTTTTCATTGCTCTAACTTGCTTGAAATATTTCTTTCCAACCCTAACCAGGTGCTAACAATGTTCCCAGCTCATACCCACTTGCAAGCTCTTTCATTGTTACTCTCTGTCAAGAATGTTTTCCAAGCCCTAAGCCTTTGTATTTTTTTTCCATTGCTCTAGTTCAGTGATTTTCAACCTTTTTTGAGCCGCGGCACATTTTTTACATTTATGAAACCCTGGGGCACATTGAATGGTGGTGGTGGTGGGGCGACTAAAAAAAGTTTGGACAAAATAATTCTCTCTCTCTCTCTTCCTCCCTTTCACTCTATTTCTTTCTCCCTCCCTCTTTCTCTCCCTCCCTCTTTCTTTCTCTCTCCTTCCTCTTTCTTTCTCTCTCTCTCTCCATCCCTTTCTTTCTCTTCCTTCTTTCCTCTCTTTTTTGCTCTCTTTCTCTCTCCCTCCCTACCTCCCTCTATGTCTTTCTCTCTCTCTCTTGCTTTCTTTCTCTCTCTTGCTCTCTCTCTCTCTTTCTCTCTTTCTTTCTCTTGTTCTCTTTCTCTCTCTCGCTCTTTCTTTCTCTCTTTCTTTCTTTACTCTCTCTCTTTCTTTCTTTCTCTCTCTCTTTCTTTCTTTCTCTCTGAGCTTCGCGGCACACCTGGCCATGTCTCGCGGCACACTAGTGTGCCACGGCACACTGGTTGGAAAACACTGCTCTAGTTCCACTGAATGTTTCTTCCCAGCCATAACCAGGTGCTAATGATTTCCCCAGCTCTTACTGATTTGCAAACTCTTTCATTGTTACTCTCTCTGAATAAGGTTTCTTTTTTAAGCCCTGACCAGGGGATAAAACAATGTGCTGAAGCTGACCAGATTAAGGATGCTAGCCAGATGAATATCTGGTAAGCAGATTCTTCTCCCTATTTTCCTCTCCAAAAACTAAGGTGCGTCTTATGCTCCAGTGCGCATTATACTCCGAAAAATATGGTGCTTCTTATACACTGAAAAATATGGTATGTGCTTATCCATGATGAACTAATTATGGTTTGATCAGTTTTAGGGATTGTGCAATGTTCTAAAACAAACCATCTACATGGCCACATACAGGGTTCACGGTGCAACATGAACTTGGCCTATATTTAGCATCACAGCCAAACTGGTTTGACGCTAAATGTTATACAGTTCCTTAAATAAAAAATTAATGAAAGGCATATACCATAAATTATTGTAAACTTAATGGGGCAGAGAATTTAGCAGGAAGTAGTAGTAGTATTTTGACACTGGTGAAATGTTTAAAAGACTCTAGGAAGTATTTATTTGATAATAGCAGTCTGGGGGTTCTTATAGTTAAGCATTGGATGTAATGAAATTAATTTTATAGATGAAGGTTTATTCAAGGTTGTGTAACAGAGATAATACACTAGGTAACTTCCAAAAGCAATATTTCATCAACATAAATTGAAATACTGTACGTGCATTGCTCTCTACTCTTTTTATTCAAGGGAATTGTGAAAAGCTTTAAAATGAAAATCATTTTTTCGGTGCATTTTCCAACATCAGTGGGTGGTAGTGCAAATCAATGCCAGTGGGTGGTAATGTAAAGCACCCGAGGATAGGACAAGAAGCAATGGATGGAAACTAATCAAGGAGAGAAGTAACTTAGAACTAAGGAGAAATTTCCTCACAGAGTCTTCGGAGAGGGGCGGCATACAAATCTAAGTAATAAATAAATAAATAAATAAACAATTAATCAGTGGAACAATTTACCTCCAGAAATTGTGAATGCTCCCACACTGGAAGTTTTTAAGAAGAAGTTGGATAACCATTTGTCTGAAGTAGTGTAGAATCTCCTGCCCAAGCAGGGGGTTGGACTAGAAGACCTCCAAGATCTCTTCCAACTGTTGGAACAATTATTTTTCGTTGTTGCTGTTAAAGTAGTTTGTGGTTCATTTAATCAGAGAGCAATCTCTGATTAAAAAAAAATAAGGTCCTTATATCAACATGTTGATGCATCTGACTTCAATATTTCCATCCTTTGCTCTGCGTTTTTATTTAAAATTTTGCCTTATATAGATTTATTTATTAGATTTGTATGCCACCCCTCTCCGTAGACTCGGGGCGGCTCACAACAGCAGTAGAACAATTCATAACAAATCTAATAGTTTAAAAACATTTTAAAAACCCCATTATTAATCAGACATACATACAAACATACCATACATAAATTGTATAGGCCCGGGGGAGATATCTCAATTCTCCCAGCCTGGTGGCAAAGGTGGGTTTTAAGGAGTTTACGGAAAGCAAGGAGGGTAGGGGCAGTTCTAATCTCTGGGGGGAGCTGATTCCAGAGGGTCGGGGCTGCCACAGAGAAGGCTCTTCCCCTGGGACCCGCCAAATGACATTGTTGATGGGACCCGGAGAAGGCCAACTCTGTGGGACCTAATCGGTTGCTGGGATTCGTGCGGCAGAAGGCGGTCCCGGAGATATTCTGGTCCGATGCCATGAAGGGCTTTATAGGTCATAACCAACACTTTGAATTGTGAGCGGAAATTGATTGGCAACCAATACATACTGCGGAGTGTTGGTGTGACATGGGCATACCTGGGGAAGCCCATGATTGCTCTCGCAGCTGCATTCTGCACGATCTGAAGTTTCCGAACACTTTTCAAAGGTAGCGCCATGTAGAGAGCGTTACAGTAGTTGACTCTCGAGGTGATGAGATATTCTATTGTAGACTGATATTGTAAAATAAAAGCAACATTTTCTTAAGGTAACAGTGTTTTCTTTGGGAATCCATGGTCTAACTATGCAAACTGCATAAATTACTAGGTGTCAGCAAAGTGTTATGAGTTTTCTGTCTCTCTTTGTTGCCACCTAGGGCTCATGCAGAAATCAAAAATACTAGCCCTCACCATGGGTAATTTAATGTTAAGAGGAGAACTTGGAGATTCAAGTTGCCATTTCTAGCAACAAAACCTATTCATCTCCAATAAATAATGCATAATAATAAAACATCATGAGGGAGAAATAACAAAAGTAAAAGTCTACCCAGATGCACTGATTATTTTAGTCCACGATGTGAACTATATCATCTCTCTTGTTCCTGGCTACCCTCTTTTCTCTTTACTCTCAAGCCTTCCCCATTATTTTTGGATTGTCTCCATTATCTTTTTCAAACTTATTTTATTATTTATTTTATTATTTATTTCATCAAGCATCTATTAGATAACAGATATAAATATAAACATGATTATGAATATTTATTTATTTATTTATTAGATTTGTATGCCGCCCCTCTCCGTAGACTCGGGGCGGCTCACAACAACAATAGAAAACAGTTCATAACAAATCTAATAATTTTAACGGTTAAAAAAGAAAACATTAAAATCCCCGTTATTAAAGCATACATACACACAGACATACCATACTTAAATTGTATAGGCCCGGGGGAGTTGATTCAATTCCCCCATGCATGGTGGCAAAGGTGGGTTTTAAGGAGTTTACGAAAGGCAGGGAGGGTGGGGGCAGTTCTAATCTCCTGGGGGAGCTGAATCCCACAGAGTTGGCCTTCTCCGGGTCCCGTCGACTAAACAATGTCGTCTGGCGGGTCCCAAGGGAAGAGCCTTCTCTGTGGCAGCCCCGACTCTCTGGAACCAGCTCCCCCCGGAGATTAGAACTGCCCCCACCCTCCTTGCTTTCCATAAACTTCTTAAAACTCACCTCTGCCGTCAGGCATGGGGGAATTGAGGCATTCCCCCTCCCTCCCTTCTGGGCCTATATAATTTATGTATGGTGAAATAAATAAGTAAGTAAGTAAGTAAGTAAGTATGTATGTATGTACGTACGTACGTACATATATGGCATATATACATAGAATTAAATAGTAGGTTTTGGATGTTCAGTAATAGTAAATAGATAGGGAAATTGTATCTCTTTGAGGTGAGGAGAGGCCAGGCACCCTAACCCTAACTCAAACCTTTGACGTGCGTGATGTCAAGTTGGCCACCTTTAAGCCAGTCACATGACCTTTAAGCCACCCATGGTCACAAGATCATCAAGCCACTCCCATATGGTCACATGTCTGGCAAGCCACACCCACAAAATAACCCACGCCCACAGTGTGGTAGTAAATTTTTTTATAGCCCTTCACTGATTGGCTTGCCTTCGATTGTCGTAGGTGCTCCATCACTGGATTTTTTAAAGAAGAGATTTAAGAAGGGATTTGTCTGAAATGTGATAGGATCCCCTGCTTGAACAAGGGGTTGTACTAGAAGACCTCCAAGGTCCCTTCCAACTTTCTTACGCTGTTATACCATTTATTGCTCCTCTTTCTCATTTTCAAATTTAATTGGCTGCCAATCCTGCTTTCTCTGAACCTTCTACTAAGTGAATTACTGCATTTGTTAAATTCGTAACACGGTTCTTAAATGAATCTGGTTCCTCAATTGATTTTGCTTGTCAGGAGGTTGCAAAAGGTGATTACATGACCCCAACATATTGCAACTGTCATGAGTCAGTTGTCAGGTGACTGAATTTTGATCACATGACTATGGGGATGCTGCAGTGGAAAATAGTCATGTCACTTTTTTTTTACTGCCGTTGTAACGTTGAATGGTCACTAAACGAAATATTGTAAGTCAATGACTACCTGTAAGCTGCCTCAATGAATTAGTTCATCTTGTCTAGTATTACTAGAAAGCCTTTTGTAAGTATATTTAGAGACCTTAGGTACTATATACCAAAAAATAGTTGGTCATTTAAATATGGCAATACACTGTTCTTTCTATGGCTCTTGAAATATAGAAAGGTTATCCAGAAAGTAAGATTATAAGGCATGTAGCTCTCACAGGGGAAGTTACTGGGGTGGGCTGCTGCCTGGATTCATGGGGTAGCAAAAATGGAGCTCCACTCCGGAGCACCCAATTTGCACTGAAAGATGTTGAAAGAAAATGCAGGGCGTCCTGCATAAGCCACGCCCACAGTTTGGCAGTAAAAATTTTGGTAGCCCATCACTGAGAAGTTGGTATTACTATTGTGTAGCAGGAAGCCAGTGGAAGAAAATGAGCAGTGCCAGTGGTCAGTAGATCATTGACTGGCATTGTGATGAAGGTTAGAAATGAGCGTCCTCATTCCGTTTCCCTCCAAGTGTGAAGTGTGCGCTGTAATACGCTATCTGAATGCTAAGGGCATGAATGCTGCTGCGATGGGTGCCCAAGATGCTTATGGAAGCACACAAAATTGACAGAGTCAGTGCTGCCCAAGAATTTCTTGAGCGTTTTAAGATTGAAGGCAAGGCTTTTCTCAATTGTAGAGTGACAGGAGATGAAACTTGGGCTTATCCGGAACCGCCTTCTACCGCACAAATCCCAGCGGCCGATAAGGTCCCACAGAGTTGGCCTTCTCCAGGTCCTGTTGACCAAACAATGCCGTTTGGCAGGCCCCAGGGGAAGAGCCTTCTCTGTGGTGGCCCCGGCCCTCTGGAATCAACTTCCCCCAGAGATTAGAACAGCGCCCACCCTCCTTGCCTTTCGCAAGTTACTTAAGACCCACCTATGTCGCCAGGCATGGGGGAACTGAGACATCTCCCCCAGGCTTATTATATTTCATGTTTGTTGTGTATGTGCTGTATGGTTTTTAATTGTTGAGGTTTTTATATATTTTATTATTAGATTTGTTCCATTGTTATACTGTTTTTATTACTGTTGTGAGCCGCCCCGGGTCTTTGGAGAGGGGAGGCATACAAATCTAATAAATTGAATTGAATTGAATTATCACCATACTTCAGAGAGCAAACGTCAACCAATGCAGTGGCGCCATACCCATTCTCCTTCAACCAAAATTTTTCAAAATTCAGCAATTGGCGAGAAAAATCTTGGGCACCCAATGTGCATATACCTTGGGCCCCCATCGCAGCAGTGTTCATGCCCTTAGCATTCAGGTAGCTTATTACAGCACACACTTTGCACTTGGAGGGAAATGGAATGAGGACACTCATCTCTAACCTTCACCACAATGCCAGGCTGATGATCTACTGACCACTGGCACTGCTTGTTCTCTTATTTTTCTTGTTATCACACTTAACAGCAAATCCATTTCTGTACTGCAAAATAGACCTGTTGATTCCAAATGAAAATAGATTTGTAGTGCGCCAGACCAGCACTCCTCTTATGGTTCATTTCATTTTAATTTTACCCTAAGTTAATTATGTACACTACTGACATTATTTTTTTTTAGCCACAGTGATCCAAATCTAAATAAAGTCATACACATCAAGGCCGATATAACTAGCAATACATTATATGTGTGGCCATCTTAGAGGGTTGGAGATGATGATAGATGGACTGCTGTTATTGTACAAAGATAACAATTGTAACTGATAGATTAAATCTTAAGCCTTAGGAAACTGTATGAAGAAATTACTACCAGGATAGTGAGAGACAGAACTGTTAAGGCTTAAATAGCCTTAATCAATTTTTATGTTCTGTTATCAAATACAGTATGTCACAGAAGTGAGTACACCCCCTCACATTTTGTAAATATTTAAGTGTTGTATATACTTCTGGTCAGTTGGAGGATGATGAAGAGCTTGAGGACTCTGATACAGATAGTGTTTATGAATTAGTGGTGGGCCCTGGGTTACAGGTATTAGAACAGGTGGGAGGCCAAACACAGGATGTTGCTATGAGTCCAGAATCTAGTGAGGAAGAGACAAACATTCGCTGGGTTAATCCTCAATTCAGAAGGGTCCAAAAACGCAAGGAACAGGTGTTAGGAAAAAGATATTAAGCGGAGGAATGGGTTAAATACTGGAGTGATGTATTAGTTACGTCAGAAGGCCAGTGGGAAAGAAGGGCAGAGTTTTAATGTTGTAGTTCTAAGATGAAACATGTTTCAGTTTGGCTCCGGAGCGAGTAAGTTTATTCTGTGTTATATTGCAGTCATTCCTGCTGTTTTTGAATCATGCTGTAAATACATGAATTTCAGGAGGCATGAAAGAATGTATGTAGAATGTAATTAAGAGACATCACGGGAGAAAGGAATGTGCCAGTCTGTATTGCATTTTTGAATACGGAAGCGAAGAGAATAAAAATGGAGTTTCTTTGTTTATAAAATACTGCATTCAGTATTATTTTTAATAACTGAAGTTCTACCAGAAACCAGAACATTAAGTATATCTTTTTATGTGACAACACTGATGGAATGACACTGGGCTACAATGTAAAGTAATGAGTATACAGCTTGTATAACAGTGTAAATGTGCTGTCGCCTCAAAATAACGCAACACAATCCATTAATGTCTAAACTGCTGATAACAAAAGTGAGTACACCCCTACCTAATAATGTCCAAATGGGGCCCAAGTAGCCATTTTTCTTCCCTGGTGGCATGTGACTCGTTACTGGTACAAGGTCCAATTTGAGGTGGGAATGTCATGGTCTGGGTTGCATGACTGCTGCCGGCATTGGGGAGCTACAGTTCATTGATGGAACCATGAATACCAACATGTACTGTGACATACTGAAGAAGAACATGATCCCCTCCCTTCGATGCCTGGGCCTCAGAGCAGTATTCTAACATGACAATGACCCCAAACACCCCTCCAAAATAACACTGTCTGCTAAAGAACCTGAGGGTAAAGGTGATGAACTGGCCAGGCTTGTCTCCTGATCTAAACCCTGTTGAGTATCTGTGGGGCAGATGGAGGTGGAGGTGCACAAGGCCTCTTAATATCCACCAGCTTTGTGACGTCATCATAAAAGAGGACTGCAATGGCAACCTGCGAAACTGGTGAACTCTATACCAAGAGTGTTATGAGGGGAAAGCACATTTACACTGTTATACAAGTTGTATGCTCACTACTTTACATTGTAGCCAAGTATCATTTCTTCAGTATTGTCACATGAAAAGATATACAGTGGTACCTCGGTTTTCGAACACTTCTCAGTTCGAACAAATCGGTATTCGACCAGGAAATTCAAGAAACTTTTGCCCTGAAATCCAAACAAATATTTGGAACTCGAACACTCGAGAGAGCTGGAGACAGAAACCGGCAAGCTACACAGAGAGAGAGAGAGAGAGTCAGGGACAGAAGCGGGCGAGCGAGAGAACTGAAGCCGGCAAGCTACAGAGAGAGAGAGAGAGACGGGGACAGAAGCAGGCGAGTGAGAGAACAGAAGACGGAAGCCATCAAACTAGAGAGAGAGAGAGAGATGGGTACAAGAGCAGGCAAGCTAGAGGGAGAGACAACTGAGGAGGGGAATTTATCTTAAATTGTTTCGGTTCTCAACCAAATCGGTTCTCGACCACACTTCCAGAACGAATTGTGGTCGAGAACCGAGGCACCACTGTACTTAAATATTTAAAAAATTTGAGAGGCTGTACTCACTTCTGTAACATACTTTATATTCAATTTTTGAGGATTAATATTAATGCTTTCCTAAAATCCACGTTTCAAATTGTATCACATAGAGCAGTGACGGCAAACTTTTTTCGGCTCTGGTGCCAAAAGGGTGCATGTGTGCATTATAGCCTCCCCCCCAACACATGCATACCAGCCTCACTGAAACCTCCAGACTTCCAATAGTCCTGTTGGACAGTTTTTTGCTCTCCCCAGGGTTCAGAAAAGCCACCTGAAGCCTGAGGATGGCGAAAAATGGCCGAACAGGCGAACTGGAAGTTTGGAAATGAAAATGAATCCTACTACTGTACTTACCTTCAGATAGTTGCAGCCAGGCCTCTAAGATCTTGGCCCATTTCTTCTGCAGCCAGGAAGACTTTCCTGAAGGCCTGCGTGGCTGATAACAGAGCTCCAGATCGATCTGGAGCTCTGCTTTCAGCTAGACAGGACTTCAGGAAAGGCATTTAGGAAAGGACTTTGCAGCTGATAACAGAGCTCCGGATCGATCTGGAACTCTGTTATTGGCGAGAGAGGCCTTCAGGAGAGCCTTCCTGGCTGCAGAAGAAATGGGCCAAGATCTGAGAGGCCTGGCTGCCACCGTCCAAAGAAGTTCCTGAAGACTTCTGACAACGAAAAGGAGACTGAGCGTGAGCACACAAATAAACTTCCGGTTGGTCCGTTTTCGCCATGGGAAGAGTGAAAATGGCCGAAAAGAAGGGCAACAATCACCTGGACAGCATGCATAGGCATGCTGGAACTGACATAGGTCAAGGCCTCATGTGCCCTCAGATATGGCTCCGCGTGCCACCTGTGGCACATGTGCCATAGGTTCGCCATCATTTACATAGAGCCTACAGTAATTGTCCAAGAACTGATAGATGATAAAATGGTTATAGAACAAAATAGGTTCATGTAGTATGAAGTCATTTTTTGAATGTAGTGCTAATGCTTCCTAATTAATGGCTGTTGGAACACTGTTTTCCCCAGGTAGTATCCAACTCCAGTCAAAAGTCTACTATATATAACTCTGACAAAAGCTTTTTACTTGGAAGTAACAATCATGGGCATCCATGGCAGGTTGTCAAATCTGAGAAATGGCAGCTACAGTGGTGTGATTCAGCATAAAGAATGTACAAAAAGGTTAGGATTTCTATCACGACACTGTGCTATTATGTTTTGGGTGTGTATGCAAATAAACACAAGACATTCAAGACTCTAATACATAGATACCATTGCTACTGATTGGAACTATTCTTGTAGCTAGGTATGGAGTCAGTCAAAAATATTTCCCCAATTTATGAAACAGGAAAGTATCATAATCAAGGCAATGTTTTCCAATCTTGTCAGCTTTTAATAGGCATGGACTTAAGCTCCCAGAATTCCTCAGCCAGCATGTTTCCTGAGGAATTTGGGAAATTGAAGCCCATATATCTTCAAGTTACTACAGTTAAAACACTCTGATCAACGGTATAGACCACCACTGAATAGCAAAGGAAGAACTGTGTTTAACCTTTTCCAACAAAAAGTAATGTGGCAGATTCAGGTTATTTTGAAATAAACTGGGTCTGAAGTGTACCCAGGTCAAAAGTAGTAGAAATGTAAAGCTATGGGTATGGATGAAGATTATGATTATACAGTGTTCCCTCGTTTTTTGCGGCGGATGCGTTCCAAGACCGCCCGTGAAAGTCGAATTTCTGCAAAGTAGAGATGTGGAAATAAATACACTATTTTTGGCTGTAAACAGTATCACAAGCCTTCCCTTAACACTTTAAACCCCTTAATTACTATTTCCCATCCCTTGGCAGCCATTTAGATTATTACTCACCATGTTTATTTATTAAAGTTTATTTAAAAAATATTTATTAAAGGCGGATGACAGTTTGGTGATGACATATGACATCATCGGGTGGGAAAAACCGTGGTATAGGGGGAAAAATGCGAAGTATTTTTTAATTAATATTTTTGAAAAACCGTGGTATAGACTTTTTGCGAAGTTCAAACCCGCGAAAATTGAGGGAACACTTTAAAGGAGATTTTAAAACTAAACATAAACATGAATTAATCATATAGACATGATTGTAGGATCATTACATTAAGTGAAAAGAGATCTTGCTCTTAAAAGTCAGAAACTAATTTTGAACATGTTTAGAAACAAAATACTGTAGGTTGTTTGCTTCCCCAGGGCCTAGACAGTTGTAAATTTGAAATAAACTGGACATTAATATTTTGGATAGACACTTATTATTTATCAGTGCAGGTTTCCATAAATCCAGTTATATCAGTTGGTTTGGAATATACAGAAACCATACAACAGTATACTAAAATATTTGTAGTTCATGTTAAAATTTCTTTTATACTGATTATAGAGTATTTACTAATGCCATTAATTTTTAGCATTGCTACAATACATTGTGTGGATAAAAAGTCTAGGAAAGATAGAAATCCCTAAAATGAGTAGAACATAATTTATTTTTCCTAACTGCCTGATAATTTTATTTATCTCTTACATGTTCAATTCATGTCTTTAAAACTGTGAGACAAGAGGATTGTATCCAATCCATTAATGCAAAGCAAAACCCCATTTTCCTCCTAGTGCTAATATAAAATAAAATACTTTAATTTTACATGATTTTTTTAAATTGATTGGTCTATGAAGTCCGTTGGTATTTGTTCCATTGCTAAGGAAATATTCAGCCACAAAGAAAACTGTTATATTTTGTAATGTTTCTGCTACTGTATACAAAATGTTTCATATTTCTATTACATATAATTTATTTTATTTATTTATTACTTGGATTTGTATGCCGCCCCTCTCCGAAGACTCAATACAATAATATTTATTGTATTCCCAAAATATTCATTTCTAGCCAGGCAAATTAAAATAATCACATTTGAAAGAGTGGAATATTATCCATTATATTGCACCTGACGTAAGAAAGCTAAGAAAAGACTATGCCATTCTGTCAGTGAATAGTCAAAAGACAAATTCAACAATAACTGAAATTTGATAGTTTTAAAAATATTACAGCAATGTTATATTTATATTACATACATTCTGGAATAAAAAGAGAAACATTAACATGTGCCAGAAAATTATCATTTCCCATATAATTTCAAAAAATATTTCTGAACTTATTATTTAAATTAACTTAAACATTTATAAATATAATAATAATAATTAATAATAATAGGAATAATAATAATAATAATGTATACATTTATTGTACTATATTAATTTCATAAAAGCTTTCGGCAAAAAACCTGAAATATTACTATATTTAACATATACTTTTCTGATGAAAAGGCAACTGCCATTGGATTGACTCACTATAATCTTAGTGGCTGCTATTTCTCAACTCTAGAATAACCTCTGTTGTCACTGAAAGCTACCATATGCCTTGTAAGCTGTTCTAGGAACCAACTGGGTTTAAAAATGAGTGCAAAAAGAAAAACACCCTTCAAATACTTGGCACATTGTTTTCTTTCCCTCCCAAAGGAACAATTGAAAAAGTTCAATCAGTAAAGAAATACCTGTGACATAAGGCATGAGCCATTCTATTTGGAAAGTGTGTTTGTTATAATGTGGATTGCCTGCATCAGCAACATCATCAGAGAAGGTGACATGATGTTTAAAACATCTCAATGGCATGGTTATATAATTCCAAATGGACCAGTATGTCACATACATCATGTCTGTAAGTAAAGTGCCAAAATGTGTTATGTGGACTGAACTCAGTGAAGTCTATTTTAACAGCTACCCTAATTTTTCATTTACTGATCTGAATATTTTTAAATGAAGACCTTATAATTCAACTGTTTGAAAATCATATAGATATACAGTATATGTATGTTAAGCTATATTTATAAAAATACAGTAGTATGCTTCAGCTTACAATTTGTGAGGAAGAAAGAAATCCAATTAGATAGCAGAAAACTGCCCATGTGATTTCAGAATGCATCTATTAAAAATGCTAATGACCCTCAGGTTAAACACTACTGTACTTCCAAGACATAAAAATGGAATAATAAATCTGATGAAAAACAAAACTGGCTCATGTATATTAACAATTGAACAACAGCTTTTAGACAGACTATGCACAACAAATAATTTTAGTATTTGAAATTTGCATAGTATCAATTGTACCAAGCTACCAATTGTAGATTCTAGTCTAGCTACTGGCTCAGCAAGCTAGAATGCTACTAAAATGATCATCTTCCAATTTACACTGTAAATTCATTTTAAATGAAATGAAATCATAAGAGAAACCTCTTACAGCTTAGCAGCTAGCCCTACAGTTCACCTATAGCTCTTCTGTGCCATCATCAGAATGGAAAAATCTGGAACCTGGATTTTGTCATAAACCACCTAGAAACCTAAAACTTTTTGGATGCAGGAAAGATACCATAAACCCTCTTCTAAATCCACCTTTGCAGGAAATGCAAACGAGCAAAGGAATACATCTTTCTGCTTCTTTTTCTTCTTACGTTTTTTCTATACAGTATTGAGATTTTGTATTTTTGAACATTTTTAAAATTGGGAAGCACACATAGATTAATTGAAGTTCTAAACAAATAGTGAAGTTTATGTGCAGAAGCAAAGATACGGAAATAATAAGAAAAAGCATCTTTCAACATCTGTGAATGCATCTTCTAAGAACGATTTCACAAGTTATAAAATATATCCCTTTGATTTCCTTTTGCCTCTTTCCTTTTGACACTACCGTTGGTGGACAACAAGCCAACAATAAAGCCAGGTCTACTTAACACTGTAAGACTAGAATTGAATATAATATATATGTATCTACGTCATTCCTGAAAGGAAACTTTTCGGTGCAACGTAACACTTCTTTTACTAAGTTGTCCCAAACAAGTAAAACGATTGCAAGGACAAGTACACATCCTGGAGCGTTCCTCTTGATGTAGGTGTGGCTTATTCGCACATTAACATAGTTGGCATACTAAACATCAAGGAATACATTTGTGGGTAAATAACGTTTGAAGACGAAGGCTCCAAAAAATGATTTTTTAGCAGTTTTGTTTGTGCGCCCTGGATGCCAAGGCTGCGTTGGTTTGAAGCGCGCGTTAGTAGTTTATATGCCTGTTGGTTGCCTTTTTTTTTTAAAGAAAAAAAATAGCTCTCCCTCTTTCTATTTCTGTATTAACAACAGTTGCACGTGAACACTAAGCACAGGCTCGGAGGGACTTTTTAATCTCTCTTTCTTCTCTCCTCTCTCTCTCCCCCAAATCTATTTCTGGGTAGCTTTCCAGCAGAACTATTTGCAGGCGCGTATTTCTTGGCGGCGCAGACTTTTACGCGCGTTCCGGTATCGCCATCCTTTCGCGGTTTCTGGGGAAGTCACCCCGGAGAAGAAGGAAAAAAAAGGGACGCCCGGGCGACAACCCCGAGGGGAAGCCCCATCTCCCCAAACTCTCAACCCTACCGCGCCGGGGAGAAGCCTTTTGGCCCACCCGGGGGCTCGCGGACCAAACTCATCCCCTCAGCCTTCCCCTCACGCCAAGCCCCTCCTCCCTTCGCTCGCCCCTTCGCCATTCCTTCCCGCTCCAGCCGCCCGTCTCCCTGGCAGAGCTGCCCCCCTTCCACTTCCCGGCTGTGAGGCGCGACGGTTGGCACCCGCCAACTCCGAGAGCGCCAAGCAAGCAATCGCGCCTCGGACTTGGCAGTTCCTGAACCCGGCCCAAGGGCTTTCCCGGGGCCGGCCGGCTGGAGACAGCATGCTGCCTTAGATATAGGCCCTGCGCTGCGCTCTGGTGGGGCGCGCGCGCTTCGGAGGTTTCCCCCCTCGCACCCGTCTCCAAGGGCTGGCGCTGCGCAGGAAGAGGCGTCGGCGTCGGCTCCGGGGAAAAGGCACGGCGGAGCAAGCGAGGGAGCTCTGAGGAAAAGAGCCACAAAGCGCGCTCACTCCCCCCTCCTTTCCTCCCCCCTCCCGTCTTTCCCCCCCCCTCCTCGCCCTCCGGCTGCTCTCCCTCCCTCCCTCCTCCACTTTTTCCTGCTCTTCTCTCCACTCTCAAACTCTCCCCCTTCCTTCCTCTTTCTTTTTTTTCCACACATAAACACGCGCGCGCGCGCACCACGCGCACACTCTCCTTCTCCCCGGTTGTCTTTTTTCCCTCTCTTTCTCACCCCCCCCCCCTCACCCACCACACGCGCGCGTCCGCGCTCTCACACCCGCGCGCCCTCCCCGAGCCGAGCCTTTTCCTCGGCTCCTTTCTGTTCCCTGTCATCTCCCTTCGGCTCCTTTGCCTGGGCAACCCGGCGCGCTCGCTCCCTCGCTCCCCTCCTCCACCTCCGGCGCTCTCCTACTTCTCACCCCGGCTCCTTTCCCCTCTCTACCTCGGCTCTCTCTCCCCCCAACCCTCCCCAACCCTCACTCCCGTCGCGCGCCTACTTACCTTGCACCCCCCCCCCCTTTCGCACCTCCTCAGTGCACCTGAGCACCCGAAGAGCGGCGGGAAGCGGCGGCGGCGGCAAAGCAAGCAAAGCACCGGCGGGCGAGCAGCATGTCCCGGAGGAAACAGAGCAAACCCAGGCAGATTAAACGTAAGTTTTCCAAGGAAAGAAGAAAAAAGAAAGGGGGGGGAGCTCCGGGAGATGGGGGGGGGGGCTGTCACCCGAGGGTGTTTTTTTCTAGATCTTTTTTGTTTTCAAAGGTTTGGCTTAAAAAAAAATTATAATAACAAGGAGAGAAGAAAGGGGGAGTAAAGAAAAGAAGAAGGCGAGAGGGAAAAAGAACCGCTGAAGTGCGAACGCCCCGGGTTGGAGTTTGGAAGGGGGCTGTTTATCTTTGGAGAGCTGAGACCCTTTTAAAAAAATCCTCCTTTTTCTTGAAAGATCTTTTTTCTAATTTTTGTGCTTTGAAAGGTTCCTGGACAGGCCGAGCCTCTGGGAAAGTTCGCCTTCAACTTCAGCTCCTAAGGAGTGACTGGCTAGCTGGGCCTTGGGTAAAATGGGTTTCTTTACGCACAGGGAACTTTTTCTTTTTCTGGGAAGCGTGTGGTTGGAGAAAGTATACTGATCAAAAAAATAAAGGGAACCCTCAAAGAACACATCCTAGATCTGAATGAATGAAATATTCTCATTGAATACTTTGTTCTGTACAAAGTTGAATGTGCACAACAGCGTGTGAAATTTATTACCAATCAGTGTTGCTTCCTAAGCGGACAGTTTGATTTCACAGAAGTTGGATTCACTTGGAGTTACATTGTGTTATTTAAGTGTTCCCTTTATTTACTTATTTATTTGTTGAGCAGCGTATATTTGCTAACTATCAATCCCGGGGAACGGAGGAGGCGGGTGGTTGGCGAAAAAAGAGAGAAAAGAATCGATCTGGAAAGGAGCCCAGAGAGCCAGCTGAGTGCAGAGTACCATCTTTCCTTGCACCCTCCCTCCTTTCCACGCGCGGCGAGTTCCTGCAACCGCCAGGCCAAAGGCACGCGTGCAATTCCTGGGGTGTGGAAACGGGAGGGGGGGGGGAAGAGAAAAGGTGGCACCACGCACCAGCAGCAGCAGCCGGCAATTTTTTGGGGGGGAGGGGAGGAAATAGCAGCCCCTTTCCCCAAACTCTTCCTTTGCTGGGAGACAAGGCTCCTTTGCAAAACTTCTTCCAGCGAATTCCCGTCGCTCGCCAAAGCAAGCGGCCCGCGTGGAAGGTTTTAGCGAGCGCCCAACTCGTGAATTTACTAAGATCGAAGTGGCCCGGGGAAAGTGGAGCAGGTGAATTGAGAGTCGGACCTTTTTGGAACATCCTTTTCCCTTCTCGCTTTCTCCGCCCCAGCCTGGGACAAACTTAGGGATAGTCCCTTAGGAAGGATGTAAACTTCCTAAAACTTTTCTGAGCGCTGAGATTGTTTCCTTTCTGTCCTGTTTTGGGCTTGGTTTCTTTTCAAGTAACCGGAATTAACACTATGTATTTTACAAAAAGGAAACAAACAAATCCTAAAGAAAAAAAAAGCAGGGGCCAAAAATCTTTCTAATCTCTCACCCCAAGCGCCTTTCAAAGATAGTTGTCACATGACTTTCTGGTTTTAAAAAAGCATATAGAATCAGGATTCTTATTGCTTGGGAATATGAATTGAAGAGATTGGGCCATAAAGATAAAACTTCTCAAGGGTCAAACTGTCCCAGAAAAATCTGGGTTAAAATGTCATAAAAAGTACCCTACTTCTCAGTATAACTTTCTGAAACTCCCCCACCCCTTTTTTTTTTTTAGCAAACACCACTTCAGTAGCTTAAAATATTTTTATAACTTTCACTTTGTTAAGGCTCTTTGCCTTTTAGAAATAACCCCTTTGCTTCATCTTTTGCTAAGGAAAAACTGTTCAGTGTACAGCCAGAAATGTTACTGACTAGATGAGCTTTCTGCTGCATAATGTGATGGTTGCTTGGTTGTTAATAAATAATTAACATTAATTGGTCGCATGGTACAAATACCATCTCAGTCTATTTTTTTCATACTTTGTTATCTCCCAGTTTAACTGTTAAATGTTTTTTATGCCCACCTTATAATGTCAGATAAAGGCTTTTGCACTAATTGAGGCTATTGGATACTGCGATAGGTCCGAAGCCAGTTTCTGTGCCTCTTTTCTTCCCTAGTAAGATGTGGCAAATTAAAGAAATCAAACTCACTGTTTATTATTATTGACGCATGTAAATATTTATGTGCATGGTTGTCTAGATATAACATCCACACTATGGGGCCATTAGGGCTGTGCAGTATACTTTGGCTAACGTTAGGGTTTAACACTACCAAGAACTTTGAGTGCTGTTTTCCACTACTCAGATTTACTCTCTCTTTAAATATAACTAGAAAGATTTTCAGAGGAAGAGAAACTCTTAATGTTTAGAAAATCTGTACGGGATTAGTACGAGAGTGAGTTAAAAAGTCACTGTGGCTGAGACCGGACTCTGCAGATTTTTTTCTTCTTCTTCTTCAAGAGTGTTGCCTGCTCTCATCTAAACTCTCGCCATAACCATTTCTTGAATATATTTAAATATTTAGCCCATGTGCAATTCTCCAGAACAGTGAGAGACAACGCACACCACTCCCTCCTAGTGAAACAACCCCTAGTGTGACCATCATAGTTGACAGCTAAAATAATAGGAAAGCTACTGGGGAGAGTAAAGCAGTACTTTTAAGTCTGAAATCTCAGTTGGCAAAGAAGTCTTGTTGATAAACCATGCACAATTTAGAAGCTGTGTGACGAGGGGTAGGAGGAGGAAGTCAGAAAAACTCCCAAGACAGTCAGTTTCAAAGGACAAAAAGGTTGTTGGGCACAATTTTCCCTCTTTTACTTCATACAGTTTTCTGCTATCTAAAATTGTGATTTATGCAGTATTTTAATATTTTGCTTATTCTTTCCCCTTGGGTGCTCTCTGGGCAGTGATAAAAAAGCGACGCTGAAAGAGCACCATTAATTTGCTCTGATGACTGGCCAGATAAGGGTAGATAATGGGAAAGATAAGCGGAAAAGATATACCATCAGAAACCCGATTATTACCATTAAAATTCCAGCCCAGCAATCTGCAGAAGCCTGATAATTCCTTCTCCGTTTCCACCACTTTGGATGATAAGGCAAAAAATAGTCACTCAGGGCTCCTTGATTAGACTGCCTGGATTTCGTGATAATACAGTGATAAATTATGTATTTTGCCCCACGTTTTTGTCCAAACATTCAGATTTCTCTCTCTCTCTTTCCCCCCTAAGTCTATATTTTTGCCTCCGTAAAAAAATAATAAAATAAAATAAAATACCTTCTCTTGTAAGCTTTTATTGTAATCCTACTTTGATAAAAAGCAGTGATAGGCGAGGTGGTGGTTGGTGTGGGAGACCCCCATATCAATGTTATCAGCCCATCTCACTGCACCAGCTGCTAGCTGTTGTTGTTTTTTTGCCTTATCATCTCCTGCCAATATGCCAATAAATTGTCCAGATTGTTCTCCATTTTGTGGCTGCAATGCAAAATTTATGACAGAAATGATTTTTTTAAAAAGAGCAAGTGCATTTCATTTATATTAGCAGGGATGGCTATGTAGTTTCATTATTGTTATTTCTTGTTGCAATCGTCTGGGATCTGATATTTTATGAATAGTATTATTCCAATTTCATTCACTGACGCCTGGGGAGGAGAAAACGAGTTGATTATTTAATCTGATTATTTATTTTGAGAATAAAACATTGCCAAACTAATTGCTTAAAGAAAAAAGGAAGCTTGTAAAACATTGTAATTGAATACCAACAAAAAGGTCAAGACATTTATTGGAAAAGATTATCAGAAGTAATCCAAATTGAACTTTTGCTTGTTTTGTAATATTTATAAAAATGTACTGTATTTTTAGGTTAAAATTTGATGGGAGAGGGTAGCAAATTATTTTCAAATTATGCTTAAAGGGAACTTGGAAATTAAGTATATTTCATAAATATTTTTAAAGCTTATTCATCTTAGAACAAATACGTTTCTAAAACTTTGTGTTCCAAGCTTTGATAAAAAGTTTCTATTAATATATAATATTTAATTTTTTTTTGCCTGTCAGTCTTTTCAGTTCATGCACCTTCTTGTTCATAATAAACTAGAAGAAAGCTATTGTGTTAAGAAGTTTTCTCCTAAATACAGTAATAGTTTAAAATCACAATAAACTTAGCTTATTTAACATAAGAGTAGGAAAATATATACTGTAGTCATTAATATTTTTACCACATACCTTTTTTAAGGCATAAAACAATTTCTGTCCATAGAATTTTGCTTGTGTTAAAATTTGCTTGTGCGGAATGGCTATACTGTACACTGTATTTTAAATCCAGTTTGTATGCTATACAATATCATTAGTGGGACATACAGTTAATTCATATAGAAAAAGAGAGTAGAAAATATTTCTCTATTTTGGAAGTTCAAGTATGGCAGATTACTAACACTATATTTCACTTGCCATTAACTCTTACAAGTGTTTAAAGCTGAACAATTGATTAGTATTTATTTAGTAACAATATTATTTTTACCACGGCGATAACTAGAATTTTATGACTGCAAAGTTGTATTGCCTACTTTGTTCCCATTTTGGTTTTACTGTATGTTCTTGCATTCTAGTGGATATGTATGTATGTATGCATATATGTATTATATGTATATACGTCTTACATATATATAGCTTAGATTAGTGGTGTGTATACCAAATAAATAAAACAATATTTTATAGCTTATGCAATAGGAGATCTCATTTTCTTTTATCTGATTGTCACTCTTGGTTATTTAAGTTATTATGAGCAACTTTTAAGAAGGTAACTAGAGTCCAGTTAATGAATATTTGGGTGGATATTGACTAGAAAAAGGCAATATCCACAAATATGTTCTGATTTAAGTATATTTTAAAAAGTTCCTAGAATAGAATGCATCTATTTGGATGCATGTGTTGAAGTTCATTATCCCTATGAACATATTTAAATTTAGAAGTGGAGAACTTTGAAGGATAATCTTCATGGAGTAAAGCCATTTTAATCAGCATACTATTTAAAGCAACAAAGTTGGAATATTCTCTGTAAGCAAAACAGACCAGTAACAGACCAACATCCTATGTTACTTGGATATGAACTATGCATGATTTTCTTCGCTTGTGGATCCAGATATTAATTTTATGACAGTAAGTAATCTTTTTCACTGTGAATTACCTAAAGGAGTTTAGGAAATGAATTTTATAAATATGATAAATACAGTTCGTATGTAAAGGAAAGTAATGAAATCTAATAATGCCCTTATAATTTTCAGTCTGTATTAATTGATATTACCATTAGAAGTAGCGCCACATGAATATATTCTTACAGGTCTCACGGTAATGAAAGGAAAATGATTTATCTGTAGTGCCAGTTATTTTACCTTTAAATATGAATTGCAACAAATGCCTTCCTTCCTTCCTTCCTTCCTTCCTTCCTTCCTTCCTTCCTTCCTTCCTTCCTTCCTTCCTTCCTTCCTTCCACAGAAAAGGAATGAATTGGAGCATATAGATCTACAGTATTTTAAAGTTGAAATGTATTTTTCCCTACGGTTCTAAAGAGAGATGCAATTAAATGAGGATATTTGAATGTGAAGGTGTTATGCATGGAAGAGAGACATGTTCTCTTTAAGGTATTAGCATAAATCTGGCACATTTGTTTATTATGTTTCAAAATCAGTCACTGGTATCTCTGCCACAGGTAACAATTGACTTTTCAGGCTTCAAGTTAATAGCCTTGTCTCTTGCTTGTAAGGATCAATATTAGTATTAATTAATCACCATTATCAATCCTAGGATCTGGTTCTATTTGTTGTTACATCAGCAAATATCAATATAGAAAGTAGACTCTCTGATCGTCATGGCAACTTCATCTCTTGGGTCAAAGAAAGTTTATCTTATCTGTTCATGGAGAGTGGCAAACTGTTTAGGGATCTAGTTTGAACTCTAAGAACATTGATTTAGTTTTTGTTTGTGAATTGATGCTGAATTTCAATCACAAGGGATAGGAAAGATTTAAATATTAACGCCTAGAGGTATGTCCAAGAAGGTGTTATGCTATTACTGTCAGATTGTCTTTCTGAGATGACACAAAGAGAAGGAACGAGAGGTGTGTCATTTGGATTATTTCAAGCTCAGTAATTTGTACATTTAGCAAACATGTCTAGAATGAAAGTGAGTTAATTTTCTTGCTTGTACAGGATAATATATTTTATCTTCAAAGGCCTGAGAGATTGGTATTGGTTGTGAAGCAAAGATCAGTACAGGGTGCTTTTGTTCAATGGAATGGAGATGTATTTCACTGCTTGGTAGAAGTCCTTTCTTTTCTTTTCTTTTTAAAAAAGAAAATAACTACATCATTTCTGCTTACATCTTTGTAATAATGACTCCAAAGGAACAACCAGAGGCAATCTAAATAATTTGTTAGATGCATCTTTGGAAATTGCTGAACTGATAAATATAATTTCCTGAGCCTGTAAAATGAAGTATGAATTCCAGTTTGCTGCTATTCACCATAATAAAATATTGATGTATAGCTCTGTTGAAAATCTCTCAAGCATATTTGGTTCTGTGCCACCCTTTCTTGAAATAGATTAGATTAGATTAGATTAGATTTATTGGATTTATATGCCGCCCCTCTCCGCAAACTCGGGGCGGCTCACAACAATAATAAAAAATAGTACATAATAACAAATCCAATGCCCACCAATCTAATCACAATTTAAAATTAATAAATTCATAAAAATATTGACATATAGGCACATCACTTCGTTGAAATTCAGAACTCAACATAGAGGAAATTCAAAACCTCATCCAATCTTAATATGGGCAATATTTTCAAACACATTATTGGGAATAATCCCCATGCTCAACTAGTAGTATGTCCTGATATTTATAATAATTTTAAAGGACTACAACATATTATGGCCAGTGGTATATCAATAATACAATTAAGAAACTAATTCCAGATTGTAATTGAGTAATACAGTTTAACTATTTACCTATCATCATTAATGCATAATAAAGCATCTCAACTCCAAATGCATACTTTTAGGGACTACTGTATGTATAGTAAATAAAATATCCATGTAAGTATGCAATGCACAAAATATTTCTAGTGCCAAATGTGTCTGATCTTGGAATTGACATCTCTTTATTGATTGCATGGTGTGATCAAATGTCCTCAAAAGCTATTGCCATTGTGACATGATAATAGATCTGTATGGCTATCACTAATGTTTGCTCACTTTACAGTGATTTAGTCATGTTAAAAAGAAACATATGATGTGCAATATAAGATTTGAATAATTTGTATGAAATTCCTTTAATATCTGATTTTTAAAAATCAGTCAATAAAATGTTTTATGTTAAGAAACACAAAATTAACAAAAAACAACTCCCTATTTTTCCAAGACCCTTATTACCATGTTTAGTGGGAAAGTGAAGAACATACATTGTTTAAGTTCTTTTGGAAGTACAAAGCAGTTGCCACGTTTCTTCCAAATCAAGCAAATATATCATTTGCTACTAATTTTATTTTCCTTCTACTTTGCAGTATACAGAATATTTCTGAGATAATATGTTTTTTCTGAGAGTCAAAAAAATAGAACTTTAATAATAATTGACTTTGAAAAAATGTTCAAGTAGAAACTTTGGAAACCATTGGGAAAAAGTTGTGCTGTAACAATTGGGACTTGATGGAATAACATATACTGTAGTTTCCATTGTTCAGACTTGGCATAATGGAATCCACTAAGGAGAAGAAACATGTTGGGCTGAAGATACTTAGAAGTAGGGAGGACAACAAAGACTGTATGCTTATTAATTGACTACTGCAGTCAAAGTACTGGATTTCTAAAAATCATCTTTGCATCCATTCATTGATTGCAAGATGTTCAGAACTGCACAAGTGTTTGTTAGTAAGCAACATGGACTTTTAAAAATTGTTTTTGATATTTGGAGTAAATTCATTAATACAAATGTTATTTTTGGAGGCTATGAGCTGGTATTTGCATTTTATATAGAAGAAAGAAAAAAAGATGATGTAAATATTCTATTGAACTGAATTTTCCTCCGCAACAACTATTTCAAAATAATTTGTCATATTTTTTCTTCCTAACTAAAGTTTTGTGTTCCAAATGTTGCGTTCACTCTTTTTGAAATACATTGTTCAGTGATTTCTATATTATTATCATTAGTTATTATTAGGTGTTATTAGTATTTCTTTTTTTCTTTTTTCTTTTTGTTTAGTTTACAAAAATAGATTAATTATGAAGATGCAGTTGCATAAACTCAATGTACACATTACTTTTGACAAGTAATTCTATTTCTAAAACATATACAAAGGGTTATTATAAATAATAGTTCTTGAAGTATCACTATTATGTACAAATTATTTTCACTGTTAGGTTTTGCTTCAGTGTGGCTTTCTCTGGTTTTACTGTACTGTATTACTATTAGATATAATGTCTGCAATACTTTTTTTTCAATTGTCTAAGAACCATTAACTCAATTAAAATATTTTATTCTGGAAAGTTTAAAAAGATTTTATTTTTACACGATGTGCACCTTACCTAAAACAAATAATGGATCCATAATGTTGGAAAGATTTTTACATATGAAGTTATTTATGTTTTAAGCAGTTACTTTTTACTTACATTATGATTTTCTTCATAATTTCTTTGCTTTTATCATAGGTAGAAAAACATTCAGGCAATTCAAATTAAAAACAGTGATTTAGGTTTATATAAAAATAAAATCCTAAACAAAATACTGTATGCATGATTATTTAAATGTAAGGGTAATAGAGAAAAATTGAATTATATCTTGCAAGTTAAGTCCTATGAATCCTTAGTAGTCTGCTCCATTATCCCCCAGTTCACATAGTATATGATTGTGCAGTAATTTATTTTAAACTAGAAATATAACTTTCTATTTCATAAAGAGAAAACATTAAGGTACATTCCTATATCCATTTTTGGAAAAATAAGGACGTAAGTGTGACTTCTTAATGACATTTATAGTTTTATGCTGCTGGTTATAGTTGAATCAAAAATGAAACTCATGTTAACAATTTGTTCCATTCCATATATAATATATACACGAACAAGAATTAATAATGAGAATGTGTTATATAAATATACTCACCAACCTTTAAAACCTGTTTCTCTATTTTATATGGACAACGCGTAGATCACCATGCATAATGAATTAGAGGCTGCCTTTGAATTGCGACTTGAAAAGTAGTCATGAGAGTTCAATTCAAATTTGAATGCTTTATTTATAATTTAGTGTAGTTTAGACTAATTTAGTATCATTTAAAAGAGAGAGAGCTTCTAAAATGCAACGTCTAGGTCCTTTAATAGTGGGCATCACAGACAAACAAATGCATATTTTGCCATCAAGTTCTTTTAAGCTTCTGAAGCCAGGCCTACAACTGGGTCAGATGATAAGATGAACACAACAGCTAAAACGAAGAGCCCTCTGATAAAAACTGATTGATTGATGTCTGGCTTCCTCACCTTTGCAAGCAGTTGACAGTTAGTTTGGGATCAGATGATTTGGCTTTTGCAATAGATGAAGGGGGTCTGTTAGGTAAGTCTGAAGGACATCGAGGACATTTCTGTGTTAGTCTGAAAATCCTGGAATCCCACAAGGTGGGGCACTGGGTTGCATATTTTTTTAGCTTATGCCTTAAGTCTCACGTTCAGTTAAATGTGTTACAAGCCTAAAATTAATATCCATTCTAAAATGAAATATCGTAATATCAATATTTATAAAAATAGAAGATAAATTCAAATGTAGTATGCCAGAAGAGTGACGTTTTAGGAGGGACACAGCTTTGGATAGAGTCATTGGTGAACAGCTAAGCAGCTATATAGGAGAAAATTATTTCATGCAAATAATATTTGCCCATTAATTTTACAAATATACAGTAAGTACTTAAATGGATATTATCACAGAGGGACCGCCTACTATAATAACATTAACAGATTATATTTAAGTTGACAGTTTTCTTTCAAACACATGGACATTTAATATTCAGGGACAGCAAATAGACAACTGAAAGATTATGCTGTTCATCAAACAAGGCTTTCAAATCAAACCACTTTTTTTGGCAGAACTGCTTTAGAAATGGAATGCAGAACAGCTTGAATTTGAATTTAGATTTTGGACAGTTTTGTGTTTGTTGGAAATACATTATGATGTATCTCCTTACTCTGAGATTCAGGGTCAAATCTCTAAAGAACAGTCATATTTCTTCTAATCTGTTAGCTTAATGTCAGTAGTTGATTTTTAAAAAGGATTTGTGTAGCTGATTGTACTGGATATAATCAGAAACAGCTGTAGTTATTTTGTCTGTTACTAATAATTGTAAACTATACAGGTGAAATGTGGCCATTTCAAATATGATTTGCTGTACGTACCTCACAGTGTGTGAATTACAAGGCACACTGTTTTCACATGAGAATCTAGGAAAAGTATACTTATAATTTACTTTTCTTTTCTAATGATATGTTTCTTGACATCATTAAAAATTAAAAATCAGTATCTGTAAGTTCAGAATACAAGAAGGCTTTTAGTAAAATAAAGGGGTTTTTTTAAACCAAGAAAAATGTTGGTTCATTATTACTAATAGTGTGAATAATCAATTTAGCATTTCCATGTCTATCTTTGTAAAACTTGGTTATACTTTTATTATAACACTAAAATTGCCAGGAGCAATTCACACATTTGTGGAAAGTTAATAATATGTGACGAAGGTTGCATTTTTATTTAACACATTATACACTTCAGTTTACAATTCACAAATAGTGCAATTTTTATGTATAACTTTGCTGAAATGTCTCATGAGATTTATTCCCAGGTGTGTGGGATTACAGGCTAAAGTCATTTTTAAAGTGCTCCCCTTACAATTAGTGCTTGTATAATAATTGTATATGATTCTTTTATAATTACCCATTCAGTACATTTTCTCATCTTCTCTTTGCTGAACTTATAAAAAAATATGTAGCCAAGTAGTTTGATGTCTTACTTGATTTGCTTTGGAGTGTTCTACCTTTTATTAAGTAATTGAGATCCAGCTAATTATACCCAGAAGAAAATAAGAACTAATTAATCAAAGAAAGAAAATAATAATATTAATTTAGTCAAAATGATCAAGACCAGTTATGTTACAGATATATAAATGGAAAGTAACAATCAGCTACTTAAATTAACTAGACTGTGTAATTTTATGATTAGTCCTGCAGTGTAGAGAATTTCATTCTAGTGCGACTTGAAGATATTTTGATGGAAATGGTCCTTTTTATTATTCTTGACTGTTACGTCAGAAAATATTGCTGGTAAATTAAAAGGAACATTGAACTTAGATTTGAAAAATATATTTAAAATTACATTTGCCACATGTACAGTATTTGCATAAAATCCTTGTTTTGTTTGGAAAATGTTGCTTTTCCAGTTGTAACCAATTATTGCCTGATTGTTTCTAGAAGTTATAAAGTCAAAAAAAGAGGGGAAAAGACTATGTTAAATGTGATTCCCAACTTTTTCTCTTTAATAAAAGTGTTTTATATACTTTTGGTTTAATTTTGCACCACCATATTGAAACTTTTTTTGTGGTGTGTTCTTAAGCAAATTTATTCACAGTTAATTTTTTGTTAAGTCCACGAAGATGGACCTCGTGGCAAATAATTAAAATTTCGTGTTTCTTTCTTATGTTTGGCTAACATTACTATATTATCACCACATTTTAATGTGAAAAAATAGCAATGTTTTGTCTAGAAAATTAAATTTTCCACAAAAAATTGTCAGGGTCATAAAGCATATATGCATTTATTTTAAAAAACGTAACTGTATCCTGAAGGCTACCAGAATACTTTCTAATCTCTTTTTCTCTAGAATTAACTACTACAGCTTTTTTAATTATGGAATTTTTTAAAAAAAGGTTTAAAAGATCAAATTGAAAGTATTAAGTAATGTAACTCACACATTTTTTAAAAAAATAAGCTGTTTTGAGTCTCCTATCCAATTCCAATGGATGCAAAACTCTTACATTTAAAATATCCACTTTTAATTCTATGGCAGCAGTTGTATTTAAACCTTCCTTTCACATTTAATGGACTTACAACTATGTAAATGTTAATATCAGAGATATCTAGCTTTTATGAGCTGATGCGTATATTTGAAATGTTAGGAACGTATTAAAAAAAGTTACAGCCATTACGGTAACTAATAATAAAATGTCAGTGTATCAGAAGGCCAAGTGATACATTATTTCTTAGCCTGTCAATCCTTCCACAATGATGTCTACCAGTCTAGCTTGCTTTTGTCTTGTTTCAGGTTAGGGGGCACTTCCAAACAAAGCAGTGGACAATTGAGCAAGGAGTCTGATGAGGGTCTCTGGACAGATTGCTTTAGGTATATCGTCATCATGTCGTAGCCTGAGATAATTACCCTAAGTTTAAGTAATGTAAGTTATTCACTTAATGCTAGATTTTAATACTAGAATAAATTTAAAAAAAATAATGGGGAAAATGCTATTAGTAGAAGATTTTCATGGAAAGTGGGAATCACTGCTACTCTAGAAAATAAGTTCAGAAATAGATTTGATGATAATGCTTTAATTGCTAGAGACAATTATATCACATTAATTGTAAATTGTGTATATCAACCTTGCAAAACTCCACTTATTTTATAGCGGATGGGAAGTACTTCTACACTCTGTCAATTTTTGAATAAAGGATTATGCAGATAGTTCTCAGTTTAACAACAAGTTTTGTTTCCAAGATCTGTCCTTAAGTGAATTTGTATGTAAGGCGGAACAGTCTTATTGTATAATATGGTGAAATAGTATTGTGTAATGGACTTGAACTTTTGTGTATTTAACTTGAATTTTGTTGCAATAAGCTCTCCTCTTAACTAGGTTTAAACTGGAATGTTTTTAACCCAGGAAATTATCATATGTCTGTCTGTCCTGTCTGTCCTGTCTGTCTGTCTACCTACCTACCTACATCTGTCTGTCTGTCTGTCTGTCTGTCTATCTATCTATCATCTATCTATCTATCTATCTATCTATCTATCTATCTATCTATCTATCTATCTATCTATCTATCTATCTATCTATCTATCTATCTATCTATCTATCTGTAATGTTCAGCGAATGAAGTTTCAACAATAAGTGTGCTTTCCCCCCTAAAATATCTATGGAAGTCATTGAAGATTAGAAAATCTTATCTTAAGATCATATAAATGCAAATGACTGCAGTTCCAACACCTGTTTTGCCAGTTAAAGGTATGATTTTTTTTGTTCATATTTCAGTGTCAGACTAATTTAGACCCCATTTTTTAAAAAAGAGGTTTAGCTGTCCTTGTTGGCTAATGCAAATTTTATATTCTGAGCTGGTTGCTGTTCCAGAAGCCTTTATTTCATATACATCAAATGTTTTAAAATCTGATGGTGTTTAAAATCTTGTCAGTTAAAAAAAATCCAGACAGATTTTTCTTTTTCAAAAATTACCTGAAAGGTGAATGTATTATTGCAACATTGTTATTTCCAGTTTATTTGGAAATGTATATCTTTAAATTATTTCCAGTATTAACTTGTCTGATATTGGTTTAGAATGTATATTGATAGTAAAACAATAGTAGGGGGAAAAGAAGTGTACATGAAATGCATCGAAGTACATCTACATTTTTTAAAGCCATAAAAATATTTTTGGCGGTATGAGTGAAATAAAACATGGGTATAAGTGAAGCCTACTGATTTCTAATCAATTAACTTTTAAAAGACGTAGTCATGAAGATGTGATCGATTGGCACAAGGCTCAAAAATATAATAGAGCAAATGATGATGCCTTCTTTCAGCTTCTCAGTCGTCAATGAAATTTGGAGTTAGGAAAAATAGGTACTGTTTACCCAATGAATCACATTTCAATTTTTGGGAAAAGGGATTGTGAAGCGGTCCCAGAATTATATTATTACAAAGTTATAAAGATCTTGATGAAAACAAAAGATCTGCCATAGCTAATGTTCTCAGTCTAAGAGGGGAAGCGAAATAACACTACCAGATCATGCAGTAATGAAAAATTATAGACACGTTTCTAATGTTCTTCAAAATATAACTAATATCCATCAATTATGCTGATCCTTCACATTGGAACAAGAAGTCAAAAGAGAAGGACACATCTCCAACCCTTATTTTTGTATCAGCTCATAACTTGCTTATACCTATGGATGGCACCACTAATTTCAGTACTAAGGCAGAACTCCAAGCAGATGGCTGACTACTGTTCTTAAACATTATTCTGAAAATGTAACCCACTGCAGAGATGGGCAGCATTACAAAATGAATGTATGTATAAGAAGAATAAAATACGTAGAGTAAAATCCACATAGATTGTAACCTGCACAAAATATTCCTAGGAAAAAGTGCTCAAGATTACTCCTGGAGAAGATAACTTTTTCTGCTCAACAGACCTAATAAAGTGTCAAGTTATATAAGAAGCAGAGCTAAAGATACATTGATAGCAGGACTTTCCCATACTTCATCATAAGACATGGTTTAGGAAGCCAAAGATGAAGTTTCAGCTCCGTAGAAGGAAGAACATTTGTAAATGCTTGCCTTAACAATATGCTATTAAACAAAACAAGACAAAAATTTCTGGAGCCTTTACATGTCACAGTTATCACAAAGTAAGTACCATTTAGCCATAGCAATTAACAGGTACCAGCAAATCATGAGCCATTCATTCTGTCTATATTACCAACTCCAAATTGTACAGTCCACTAGAAATACAGGAGGAATCGTAACTAAGTCTAATAATGTATTGCATGTAGACAATGTAGCTTCAAATTCTGAGCATAATTTATGTATTGTAATTGTCTAACTCAGTATCTCAAGGTCCTCAGCAACTTCCAAAATCAGTAGCGTGCCCATTTTGTCTGGCTCATTGTACCAGTAACCTTGTTATCCCTCCACCTTTCACCCTACTTTATCTCCTTTTTTTTCATTTATCCCATTGGCAATACAGTGTTCCCTCGATTTTCGCGGGGTATGCGTTCCGAGACCGCCCGCGAAAGTTGAATTTCCGCGAAGTAGAGATGCGGAAGTAAATACACTATTTTTGGCTATGAACAGTATCCCAAGCCATCCCTTAACACTTTAAACCCCTAAATTGCAATTTCCCACCCACCCCTAGCAACCATTTAGATTATTACTCACCATATTTCTTTATTAAAGTTTATTTTAAAAATATTTATTAAAGGTGGACGAAAGTTTGGTGATGACATATGACGTCATCAGGTGGGAAAAACAGTGTTATAGGGGGGGAAACTGCAAAGTATTTTTTAATTAATATTTTTGAAAAACCGTGGTATAGACTTTTCGCGAAGTTTGAACCCGCGAAAATCGAGGGAACACTGTATTATATAGAGTGTTCTCTCGATTTTCGCGTGTTCAAACGTCGCGAAAAGTCTATACCACGGTTTTTCAAAAATATTAATTAAAAATACTTTGCGGTTTCCCCCCCTATACCACGGTTTTTCCCGCCCGATGACATCATATGTCATCACCAAACTTTCGTCCACCTTTAATAAATATTTTTTTAAATAAACTTTAATAAAGAAACATGGTGAGTAATAATCTAAATGGTTTCTAAGGGAATGGGAAATTGTAATTTAGGGGTTTAAAGTCTTAAGGGATGGCTTGTGATACTGTTCATAGCCAAAAATAGTGTATTTACTTCCGCATCTCTACTTCGCGGAAATTCAACTTTCGCGGGCGGTCTCAGAACGCATCCCCCGCGAAAATCGAGGGAACACTGTATTCTAGAAAAAACTTTTTTTTTTGGGTGCCAAAGGTGCTTTTCCAAAGTTCTTGGATGAGAAGAGAAATGTTTCAAGGGAAAAAGTCCAGATGCCTTTTGGAAAAGCATCTTGGGACAACCATGACCTGGATGATTGAGAATAGCCATAGACATTCTTTTTATTGCTGTATTTGTGTGATGTGCTTCCAATAAAAAGGATTACTAATAATAATTAAAGTAAGATAAAAGTAATTGAAAGCCAAATAGTTTTATGCAAAATATAATGCCCAGTAAGCACAATAGAACAGTATAACAGTATAAACAGAAAAGAGTAATAATATAAACAGAAAATGTATTTATTTATTTATTTATTTTGTCCAATACATAATGAAGGTTAATGAGATTAATCATGTGGTAATACATATCAAAGAGAGGAAAGAAAGAAAGAAAGAAAGAAAGAAAGAGACAGGATAGGAGTGAAGATATAAGAATAAAGTACAATACATCAATGGAGGATAGAGGAGGAGATATAGAGATATATGAGTGGAAGTAAAGAAATATGAGATATAGGAGAGATAATTGGACAGGGGACGGAAGGCATCCTAGTGCACTTATGCACGCCCCTTACTGACCTCTTAGAAACTTGGAGAGATCAATCATGGATAGTCTAAAGGAAAATTGTTGGGGGTTTGGGGTAGACACTATGGAGTCTGGTATTGAGTTCCACACTTTGACAACTCGATTGCTAAAGTCATATTTTTTACAGTCCAGTTTGGAGCGGTTAATATTCAGTTTGTATCTGTTGTGTGCTCTTGTGTTGTTGTGGTTGAAGCTGAAGTAGTCACTGACAGGCAGGACATTGCAGAGTATGGTCCTTAGAACTAAGGAAACATTTCCTGACAGTTAGATCAATTAACCAGTGGAACAGCTTGCCTCCTGAAATTGTGAATACTCCAACACTAGACGTTTTTAAGAAGATGTTGGCTAACCATTTGTCTGAAATAGTGTAGGGTTTCCTGCTTAAGCAGGGGGTTGGACTAGATCCCTTCCAACTCCTTGTTGTTGTTGTTGTTGTTGTTGTTGTTGTTGTTATTATTATTATTATTATTATTATTATTATTATTATTATTATTATTAAAATGTACAAAGTACTATTTAAAAAAACCCAATTGGAAAGCGTACCCATATCATTTGTGCATCCTGAAGAAATGGTTCTACAGTATCCTACAGTGGCCGCCCTGAGTCTACGGAATGAATGAATGAATGAATGAATCCTAGATCATTTTAATAGTGTAAACATGTATAGGAGATGACTAGACTGAGCTGAGGGAGGTGTGTCAAACATGTTATCAGTGTCAAGTCCCTTCGACCCACAAGAATCTAAGTCCAGCCCACTTTGAAGTCAGTTGATGTTTCTATGCAATGCCAGCTACTTGGTTGTGCTTTTGGTATATGCCTGTTCACGCCACTATATGTTGAACTATCTCTGAGACCTCCCTGCAGTTTGCATCTTGGGTTCTGTCTAGTCAGGTCCTGCTTCTCTGGATTTGATTCTTAGCACTTGTTCCTATGCTGCTCTGATACATATAGAAACATAGAAACATAGAAGATTGACGGCAGAAAAAGACCTCATGGTCCATCTAGTCTGCCCTTATACTATTTTCTGTATTTTATCTTAGGATGGATATATGTTTATCCCAGGCATGTTTAAATTGAGTTACTGTGGATTTATCAACCACATCTGCTGGAAGTTTGTTCCAAGGATCTACTACTCTTTCAGTAAAATAATATTTTCTCATGTTGCTTTTGATCTTTCCCCCAACTAACTTCAGATTGTGTCCCCTTGTTCTTGTGTTCACTTTCCTATTAAAAACACTTCCCTCCTGGACCTTATTGGAACCCTTTAATATATTTAAATGTTTCGATCATGTCCCCCCTTTTCCTTCTGTCCTCCAGACTATACAGATTGAGTTCATTAAGTCTTTCCTGATATGTTTTATGCTTAAGACCTTCCACCATTCTTATGGCCCATTTTTGGACCCGTTCAATTTTGCCAATATCTTTTTGTAGGTGAGGTCTCCAGAACTGAACACAGTATTCCAAATGTGGTCTCACCAGTGCTCTATACAGCGGGATCATAAATATGTGCATTGTATATTTGTATGCGTGCGTGTGGGTGATGAACTGCAATGCAGTAATCATTCTTTGCAATAAATAGGCATTTCATTACTGATTGTACTCATCATGGCAATCATTTCTTAAAATAACTATATAATACTCTCAAAATTCCAACCCTCTCCTTGGTTCCAAAAGGTCATATTATACAAATGGGGCACAGGGGGAAATGTACGAGATGGTCTCAGTGGTTACGCATAGTAGCCTAATATTCCCCCATCCCGTCTGATTTCTATAGTGTTCGTTCTTTGAAGCTCCAGTTCAAACACGGAACAGGCTAAAGGTGCCATTGCTGTTTGTGTTGTGGTCCCCAACCGTGATGCTGTTTGCCTAGAGGGGGCAAGAAGTGTTAATGATGTACTTAAGTGTGGTTAGAAATGTTTTGAATAAAAATCTTTGCCTATAAAGTGCTCTTTCTTGTTTTTCCCTCGTTAACAGAGTGTTCCTTTGTAAGCTTGCAATATGCACAATCAGAAATGTAATTTGATCCTGCCTGCCTGCCAGTAAAGTCTTCTGTGCGAGGTTTATATAATTTACATGCCAATAGCAATGATATTTCTTGTTTCCAGACTTGGTGGAAATAACATTATAGATGGACAGTAATGGTTAATTAAAGAGGTAATGGAGAGTCCACTTCAATGTGCATTGAGTTAACTCAGCGCCCCCCCCCCCCCCGGTTTGGCTTTGATATGAAATATATACCTTGGGAATGTTTCTATTCAATTAAATATTTTACCTCCCAACTAAGAAGGTTAATAATGCCCACATACAGTACTGGGTTAAATAGAAGTTACTTACCTACCTATCTATGCTTTTATAACACACCACCAACACAAAATTCTCATAGGATTGTCCAGAGAAAGTAGGATTCAATTTCTTTAAACCTCACTAATCAAGGATTGCTGCTTTTCTTTTTTTTAATCCCTCATTCCTACAAGGGATCTAGGACTTTTTGGCTCATACCATTATTATTATTATTATTATTATTATTATTATTATTATTATTATTATTATTATTATTAATTAGATTTGTATGCCGCCCCTCTCCGTAGACTCAGGGCGTACCTGTTTCTCCTCCAGGGTTTTGCCTCTGTGTTATTATCCAAAAAGCTTTTATCCTTGGCTGGCGTTCCACCTTTATCCCTGGGACATGGGCCACAGTCTCTCCATCCCAGTCCCTTCGCTGTGGACTATTCGTTGAAGTACAGTTTGCATTGGACATTTAGCCACCCCGGACAGTTTGCAGCCAGCCAATCAGTGAGGTGAATCAATTGGCACCAATTGCTGGCTGTGGGAGGCCAAATGCCCGATGCGACCTGTACTTCTACGAATGGGCTACAGTGAAGGGACCGGGACAGAGGACAAAAGCAGCACCTTGTTCAAAGTCCCCGAGTATACCTCACCGATTGGCTAGCTGCAAGCTGTACCGTGTGGCCAAATTCCTTCCTTCCTTCCTTCCTTCCTTCCTTCCTTCCTTCCTTCCTTCCTTCCTTCCTTCCTTCCTTCCCTCCCTCCCTCCCACCCACCCACCCACCCACCTACCTACCTTCTTTTCCTTCCCTCCCTCCCTCCCTCCCTCCCTCCCTCCCTCCTTCCTTCCTTCCTTCCTTCCTTCCTTCCTTCCTTTTCTATTTCGCCCAGCTCCCACTAAGACTCTAGGCAGCTAAATGCCGGACGTGAATTGTACTTTGGCAAAGGGGCTGGAATGAAAGGGCCATTCAAAGCTAAAGGATGTGGGAGGAGAAACGCTTTTGGATAATAATGCAGAGGCAAAACTCTGAAGGAGAAGCAGGCATGACCAACTGTATGAATCGTAAAGTCCCATTTTGCTTACAAGATGCCTTCCAGTATTGTAGCTTAGTGCCATTGAGAGGGTTGCTAGAATACGGCTTTTAGTAAAACTGTTTTAAGTGATTCTATGATCAAATAAATCAAATATACATTCTTCTCAAATAGACACCAGAACACTGTCATAGCTGAAACTGACCTATTAAGTAGTTGTGCATTTTTTTCCCCAGGAATCCTGTTTTATTTTGCTATAAGAGAGAATGAATATTTCTGGGGTGGTTTTTTTTCCAGGAATATTCCTTGGGATTAAATTAGTCCACATGACTGTGATGTTCAGCTCAGGAGATAGGAACGGAGGTTAGTTTAATAGTTGTTCAATCGACTGCTTTAAGATTATTTTTTGTACCTTTGATTCAACCTTGCTTGACATCTGGTGATTGCCTGGATAAGTCCATGAAATCGCTTGGCAATATTTTCTGAAGTGGTTTGTTGTAGCTTTCTTTTTAGAGTTGAGAAACAATAACTGGCCCAAAATTATTCAGCAGGACTTATGCTAAAAACAATTCTGGAACTCACACTCTCCCAGTTTAGCCTGATATCTTAACTGCTAACCAATTTGGTTTTGGGATTAATTTATCTTATATGATGAGCCATGTTGTGGAATTGAATGAGAAGACAGGTAAATAACTTGGAAGGATCATCCTCAAACTTCAGCTACCTCAGGTACAAGATTTTTAGAAATAAATTTGGGAAAGAGACCAGGCTAGAAACTAGGAGACTGTGAGCTCTAGTCCATTTTAGGCATAAACCCAGCTGAGTGACCTTGAACAGTCATTTCCTCTCAACCTTAGGAAGGAGGGAATGACAAACCACTTTGAAACACCTTGGCAAGAAAACTGCATGGATTCTTGCAGTGTCCAAGAACAGATTGAGCTGGGGGGGGGGGGGGGGATCAAGATTTTCTAACAGAAAAAAAAATCTATATAGGTCATCGGATGATTTTTATTCTGAGGATAGAAGGAACAAAGGGAAAAGATCAGATATCTGTCGTCTTGTTTTTGGAGAGTTTCTTCATATCAGTACTTAGACATTTCCAGTGAATAAATGGGTCTTAGGCACTAAGATGAGCAAACATAATTATCAGGTGTTTTTCCCAATGGCAGATTGAGAATAATTTCTATATAGAATAAGGATAATTCCATCTTCTCAGAAGTCATTGCTTCTGGCTTAATGGAATAAACTCTCTCAGCAAGTACATTTATTTGTGTGTGTGTTTGTGTATGAGTGAGGAATGCAATACTAGATGTATAATACTTATAGAAGATAAACTAATGCGAGCTACCGGTATGTGCAACTTAGAACAAACAGTTAACACATAACATAGTTTTGACCCAAATGCATGTCATGTAGTTTGCATTAAGAGATTTCATTCATTTGAAATGACTTGAATAACAGGTTGAGTTTCCATTTATTTATTTATTTATTGGATTTGTATGCCGCCCCTCTCCGAAGACTCAGGGCGGCTAACAGCAATAATAAGACAGCATATAATAATAATCCAATACTAAAAACAATTAAAAACCCATTATAATAAAAACCAAACAGACATACACACATACCATGCATAAAATTGTAAAGGCCTAGAGGGAAAGAGTATCTCAATTCCCCCATGCCTGGCGGCAGAGGTGGGTTTTAAGTAGCTTACGAAAGGCAAGGAGGGTGGGGGCAATTCTAATTTCTGGGGGGAGTTGGTTCCAGAGGGCCGGGGCCGCCACAGAGAAGGCTCTTCCCCTGGGTCCCACCAAGCGGCATTGTTTAGTTGACGGGACCCGGAAAAGACCCACTCTGTGGGACCTAACTGGTCGCTGGGATTCGTGCAGCAGAAGGCGGTCCCAGAGATAATCTGGTCCGGTGCCATGAAGGGCTTTATATTTCATAACCAACACTTTGAATTGTGACCGGAAACTGATCGGCAACCAATGCAGACTGCGGAGTGTTGGTGTAACATGGGCATATTTGGAAAAGCCCATGATTGCTCTTGCAGCTGCATTCTGCACGATCTGAAGTTTCCAAACACTTTTCAAAGGTAGCCCCATGTACAGAGCGTTACAGTAGTCGAGCCTCGAGGTGATGAGAGCATGAGTGACTGTGAGCAGTGACTCCCGGTCCAAATAGGGTCACAACTGGTGCACCAGGCGAACCTGGGCGAACGCCCCCCTCGCCACAGCTGAAAGATGTTTCTCTAATGTGAGCTGTGCATCGAGGAGAACGCCTTTTGATTATACATCCTTCATTTTGATTATACATCCATTTCATGACTCTTTCATATGTTCTTATAATGGTTAATACTCCTAGCAGTTCTATTAGATCACTGGTTTTCAACCTGGGGGTCGGGACCCCATTGAGTTTCGAACAAACTGTTTCACAGGGGTCGCCTAAGACCATGGGAAAAGACAAGTCTCCCATGGTGTTAGGAACTAAAGCTTCTATTCTGGCACCTTGAAACATATTTTTACAATCCAACCAATCAGGTGTTTGCAGTGGGGGTGTCCCTCTGACCTTCCTGCCAATCAGCTTAAAACTCTATTGGGAGAATTGGTGCTAGACTTATGTTTTGGGGTCACCACAACATGAGGAACTGTATTAAGGGGTCACAGCATTAGAAAGGTTGAGAACCACTGTATTAGATGATCAGAATGTCGTAGGAAACAGCCATAAAGAAACCTAGTTCTCTTTTAACATTTAGATAAACATCTTTTTTGTCTCCCTTTTGCTCTGTTGTGACTTAAAGTAGATATATTAAATATATCTTATTATTTTCATAGATTTTTTTCACCAGTATTTTGCATCATCAGGATCACATTCTACAGTAGAACAGAAGTTTATGGATGAAATTGTCTCTGTGTGATTAGGTAAGCTAGTGACCTATTATAATGGCAAACTGACTAATAAATTCCTTGAATGCATCAAGATCCTTAACAGGATACCCTTGGAAAATATTTACATTAGCCACATTTTCCTGTCTTTTTCAATTTCTAACTATTTGCAATATGTTCATTTAAATAAATTTTATTGTATTGGCAGTTCTGTGTTAGCAAAAACTTCAGAACAGATGGATTTAGGGGTAGTGATTTCTGAGAGTCTCAAAATGGGTGAACAGTGTGGTCAGGCGGTAGGGAAAGCAAGTAGAATGCTTGGCTGCATAGCTAGAGATATAACAAGCAGGAAGAGGGAGATTGTGATCCCACTGGTGAGACCACATTTGGAATACTGTGTTCAGTTCTGGAGACCTCATCTACAAAAAGATATTGATAAAACTGAACGCGTCCAAAGACAGGCTACAAAATTGGTGGGAGATCTTAAGCATAAAACCTATCAGGAAAGACTTAATGAACTCAATCTGTATAGTCTGAAGGACAGAAGGGAAAGGGGGGGGGGGCATGATCGAAACATTTAAATATGTTAAAGGGTTAAATAAGGTTCAGGAAGGAAGTGTTCTTAATAGCAAAGTGAATACAAGAACAAGGGGGCACAATCTGAGGGTAGATCAGAAGCAATGTGAGGAAATATTATTTTATTGAAAGAGTAGTAGATGCTTGGAACAAACTTCCAGCAGACGTGGTTGGTAAATCCACAGTAACTGAATTTAAACATGCCTGGGATAAACATATACCCATCCTAAGATCAAATACAGGAAATAGTATAAGGGCAGACTAGATGGACCATGAGGTCTTTTTCTGCCGTCAATCTTCTATGTTTCTATGTTTCTAAACAAAGGCTTAATGAAGTGATCTTAATGAGGCCTAATAGTCTTTAAGGAAAAGAAAAATGCTTGTGCATTGTTGATATTTTAGTTCAGGAAGATGAAAAATGAAAATATTGTCAATCTTGATATATGAACTTAATGTAAGAGTTGTATTCATTGTTTGTTCCCATCATCAATATCAATTCTTATGTATGTCTGGACTAAGCACATTTGAATTGCACCTTTCTCTACAACCTTAGCATTTTCCATGTTGCTTCAAGGATAACTTTGCCATTGGCAGAGAAATTTTGATGGTCACACAAGCAGTGTTTCCTCTAATTTTTTTGGGGGGTGGGCGGAAAAGTATAGTGTGTGAGCGGCAGTCCCTTTGGGACTGGGCGGCACAGAAACAATAAATAAATAAATAAATAAATAAATAAATAAATAAATAAATAAATAAATAAATAAACAAACAAACAAACAAACAAACAAATAAAAAACCCACCCTGTTTTGCCTCAGAGAATTTCAAAATAAAATACTGTACTGTGTGTCTATAACAGTGAGCTCATAATAGGGCAACTCTATCAATTTCAAAATACCACTTAAATAGTTGAGCTAGTTTCAAACTAGATTTTGATTTTCTTTCTCTCTTCCTTACTCCCATTCTTTTTCTTTCTCTTTTCCTTCCTCTCTTTTTTCTATCTGTTTCTCTCTCTTCCTCTCTTCCTCTCTCTCTCCTTCCCTCTCACTCTTTCCCTCTCGGCTTCTGGGCAGGTTTGGAAAACTCTTGAGTTGATGATGATTTTTAAGTGAGCGATTGCTCACTGCTCAGCTTAGAGGGAACTATGCACACAAGGCTCTAAGTAAAAGAGAATTCCACCTCTTTCCTTGTTCTGCCACTGCTAAATGGAAATAATATATATTTTAGTTATTTATTTATTTTATTTGTCAAACATGTATAGGATAGTTGTTTGCATAAACATATCATAAGTAAAAGTAACGATAAAAGAGGACAGTAGGACAGAGACGGTAGGCAGAATTGTGCACATATGCGCGTCCCTTACAGACCTCTTAGAAATGGAGAGAAGTCAACTGTAGACAATCTAGGGTTACAGTATGTATGTGTGTGTGTGTGTGTGTGTATCCATCCATCCATCCATCCATCCATCCATCCATCCATCCATCCATCCATCCATCCATCCATCTATTTATTTATTTATTACATTTTTTATGCTGTCCTCCTTAGACTCAGGGCGGCTTACAACATGTTAGCAATAGCACTTTTTAACAGAGCCAGCATATTGTCCTTCGGAAGGATGGAAGGCTGAGTCAACCTTGAGCCGGTGATGAGATTTGAACCGCTGACCTGTACATCTAGCAGTCAGCTTTAGTGGCCTGCAGTATTGCATTCTACTGCGCCACCTCGGCTCATAAATAGATATATGTAGATATATGTAAAGATATATGTAAAGAAGATATATGTAAAGAAGATATATGTAAGGTAATATATGTATGTGTATCTCTCTCTCTCTCTCTCTCTCATCTATCTATCTATCTATCTATCTATCTATCTATCTATCTATCTATCTATCTATCAATCATCGTCTGTCTGTCTGTCTGTCTGTCTCTGTCTGTCTGTCTGTCTGTCTGTCTGTCTGTCTGTCTGTCTGTCTGTCTGTCTATCTATCTATCTATCTATCTATCTATCTATCTATCTATCAATCATCGTCTGTCTGTCTGTCTGTCTGTCTGTCTGTCTGTCTGTCTGTCTCTGTCTGTCTGTCTGTCTGTCTGTCTGTCTGTCTGTCTGTCTGTCTGTCTGTCTGTCTGTCTGTCTGTCTGTCTATCTATCTATCTATCTATCTATCTATCTATCTATCTATCTATCTATCTATCTATCTATCTATCTGTAAATATACCTTATGTAAATGGAAGGTTTTCTTATATGTAAAGGCCTTTGCAGACTAGAATTATTATTATTACACTCTGTATGGTTATATAATGAGAGAGGATTAGAAGGAAGTGGAGCTTCGTCAGTAAAATCAGTGCCTTCGAAAAATAGCTGACTTTAAGATGTCAAAATGCGTACTTTTTTTTTGCTGCAATCCATTAACAATGTATTCCTATTTGGTTGTTTTATGTATGCATTGTTTGCCTGTTTTCTGAGCACCAGTTCATTTTGCCTGCATTTGAGAATGCTGCTTTTAAAGGGCTAAGTCAATAAACACAGCATTTAATCAGGGTTTGCAGAGATCATAGAAGAGGTTGAAAAGGGAATCCAGAGGGTTAAAAGCAAAGTACAGATTCATGAGCAGTGAGTTGTTGTGTCTCTAAATCCCAGACATACTTTATTAGGGCAATCCAGCTGGTTTGTTATTTCTGTCTCCTCATTATCAACACGCTTATGGTATGGTCTCTTCCCCCTCATTTTCAGTGCCAAGAATTTGGCAGAGACACCAGGGAGGAGGTCAGAGACTGACTTGGGAGGAGAGTTGTGAAACAGAAAGTGCAACAGAGAAAATCCAGTGGTTGCAAAACTAAATCAGGTTTGTTTTTATCATGGGTAGGCTACCACTGTATGATTCCATTGGCAAACAGTAATTACAGCTATGTGTAATTAATTACAGAAAAACTGATATCTCGGACTCCATTCTCTTGATACTTTATTCTGGTGTTAACTTAAGGCAACTACATGGATGTCTACAGAATTAATAAGGGAGGAAGTTAATGGGAAATGTTACCTTTAATTTCTGCTAACGTGATTTGCCAGTTTAAAAATAGATAATATTTAGGAAATAGATAAATAGATTTGCCATTTTAAAAATAGATAATATTTAGGATCATGTTAGTCTCTCCTATATCTCCTATATCTTCTCTTCTATCTCTTCTATCCATTATATCTCTTCTATCTCTTTTATCTCTTCTATTTTCTGCTATTCTCTCTAGTTATATTTTACACCTATATTTCCTCTTCTATACTCTTTGATACATTCTACTCGTATATATCCTCTATAACCTTCATTGTGTAATATTGTGTATTGGACAAAACAAACAAATAAATGAATAAATGAATAAATAAAATTAAATATAAGCAGGTATATTTTAATACACTAAATATGAGTCCATGACAGAAAGGAAATATGGATGCAAACAAACAGACTCAGATTTACAGGAAAGACACATCTTCATCAGCCCCCTCTTCAAATAACATTTGAGAAAACATACTCTGAATTTTGGTATTTGCAGCTTGATGTTGATTATGCATAGCGCTCTTAAACAGGAAGCTGCCTTTCACATTTCAGTGTCAGTAAAGAGAAGGGTTATGGATCTAACCTTTCTTTTTCCAGAAACTGGTAGTCAGTGTAATTTAGCAGTGTATGTATTTTCATGTGTCATATGTGTAAACTTTCAGAGTTATGGATTATACTCCCCCTTCCACACTCAACAGTCCTTAAATGACAGCTCCCCACTTCTTTTTCATATAATTGTTTTCTTCCTTCTGTCATGTTAGTGACTAATTACTACTGGGTGCTGTCCAGATCCATTAAAATTAATGGGAATATTGCCATTGAGTCATTAGTTGGCAGTTCTGATTGTGTAACACCTCTTAAATATAACAAGAATTATTCATTAAAGCAAGGACTTTAAATACTGAAGCCTAACTTTTTCGATAAGTTTGTACTGGTGATACATTTACATAATAGTTCCCAGTATGTATGGTGCTACAGTGGAACTGTATGAGATGAAAATTGTCAATTCCTTACCTTTAAATTCCTGCATACACAGGGTGTCCAGCAAACGTGGAAAACAGGGAATAATAATAATAATAATAATAATAATAATAATAATAATAATAATAATTTATTAGATTTGTACGCCGCCCCTCTCCGCAGACTCAGTGCAGGGAAATCAGGGAATTATCAAGGAAAAGTACGGTTTGAGAAATATCAGGGAATTGCAGCGGAAGCGGAGTAACAACGCGGACACAGAGCTGGATTTAAAATTGGGTCATTTTTATTAATTAAATAAACTTATTTAATTCAAAACTAAAATGGGACCCGCAGAGGTCAACTAAGAACATTTGGGGTGGAAGTGATGTCACAAAAACTTCCTGGGCAACTTTGGGCATAGCTCCATGCTGATCCAGGTGAAGGGGACCACGGCCTCACCTGTATCCCAGCCATGCAACGCACGTGGGAGGTCTCGCCGTCCAATCCCTAAAAGGCGATTGAAATGGGCGAGACCCAGAGGCAACCTCTCCCCAATTGCTCAGGCCAGTTTAAAAGCCACCATGAGCCCTTGGAGCGAGTCTGCCAATCACCCCCAAAGATGCCCAACGGAGAACACGCAGTTGCTAGCACCTCCCAATTTCCGCCCCTAACCTGCCAAAGAGGGGGGCCAGATCTCTATCTTGGCCCCCTGACTCCCCCCTACCTGCACCAGCTCATGCAGGGACCTCTGCAGGTCCTGTAAAAAGATGGTGTTCCCCTGTCCTGACAGGTGAACGCCGTTGGCACGATAAAACCATGGCTGATCAATTGAAATAGTGGGATGGGAAATGACTACCCCACCCAACTCTCTAACCAACTTGCCAATGGCCTTATTGACCTTATGTCTAGCCCTATGAATGGCCCTCAGGGAGAAGGCGTCCCTCCAAAAATACGGGGAAGGATTTCGGACCAGACCACTTGCGTGGCTGGCCAGCAAGATGAAGAGCCCGCAGGTCCTCGTGGGTCTGACAGATCACTGCCAGGCCACCCAAAACACAAAGGTCATTGCCCCCAAGGTGGAAGACCAACCACCTGGGTGCAACCATGTTGTGGCGCCCGCCCAGGAGCAAAGGGAGGAGCCCCTCCCACCTCAGACCTCTTCGTCCAAGCCAGAAGATCTTGACCCAACGGCCCAAAGACAGCTGGGTCATCACGGTGGATCTTGCTGCGCACCAGCCGGCCCAACATCATACTGTGGCCACACAGCAACGCTGTCAGTTTCTCCAAACGAGGGCTATCTAAAAGAGGGCAGAGAAAGGTTAAACGGGCGGAGCCCTGTTCAGCAGAAACAGGTGGGCCGAACATAAGTCAACTAGGCCGCAGACCTCCAGCAACCAAACTCCTGGATTCGAGAACCCGGAAGACCAGACCCTGCTGCACTAGTGGCAGCCCCTATTCGGAACGAGTGCATCCTGTACCAGGCAGGGCCAATGCCCCTGGTCATAATTGCTCAAAACTGATACCGAGTGAATGGAGAGCTATCCTGATGGCTTAATGTTGGATAGCTGTTGTAAAGTCCGTGTCCGTCTGCAGTCTACTGAGGGCCACGGTTGCTCACTAACCCACCATTCTAGCATTTTCCAAATGTGAAAATCCCCAGAGGGATCGGAAAAAACCACGGGCTTTGGAGAGAAAAGCCAAGCCCGCGAGCCTACTCTTAATAGTTTGACTGATAGGCTGCGCTGCTTAAGCAGAACACCGTACCCCCTCAGGTGATCGATGGGATGGACCAGATGTGTAAACAGCCCTTATACTGGCGAAACTCCCAAAACTCCTTACTTGACCTTTGTGGCTGAGCGCTAATGAGAGGGCCGTGGTCCTGCCTGCATCGAACCTCCACTGCTCTGCAATCCTCCCAGGCCCCACAAATGGCGAGGGAAGGCCTCTGGTGCTGCACAAGCCCCCAGGGCCAGCATCTGGAACTTGGACAACTGACCACGGGACAAGGTGTCAGCCATCCCGTTTTCAAGCCTGGGAACATGACGGGCCAAAAACAAAGTATTCAGGGACAAAGACCTGCGCATGAAATAGTGGGCAATCCGCATAACCCTGTTGCTCCCAGAAGACAGGGCATTCAAAACATGGACAAGAACGAGGTCATCAGACAGAATGCATATCCTGTCCCGAAATTGTCCCCCCCAGGGCTCTGAAGCCATCCCCAGGGGGAAGAATTTCAAAAATGTACGATCCTTAACAATAGAAGAGGCCCTCCACTCGGGAGGCCACATAGAATAGCACCACTGGCCACCCAAAGTAACCCCGAACCCGCGGGTCCCTACGGCGTCCGGACACAATTGCAACTCAGCTTCTAAAGAAGCTCGTGCCACCAGAAGACAGACCATTAAAGTGGGCTAAAAAACCTTGCCGTATGCAAAGGTCATTCCTTACCCCTGCATGCACACACGTCCAATGATGGGGCAAGTATTAGCACAAATAATGAGGGGTATTTTAAATAATATCCTTTGGAATAAATAAATATATATATATTATTTCCATTTTAGTACCTTTTTAAAAAATATATACCAAAAACAAGCAGCCCTTGAACATGAATTTAATTTATTTAGGACCCTAGTTTGTGCAACAATTGTTGTTAAAATGTGAAATTGACAGACCTGTTAATAAGTAATCAAATCATTATCTCTACTAAAGCACTTGGAAATGCATATTGCAGGGATAGTCAAGAATATCATATGATCTGAATTTGGAAGACAATCACTGTCTCTCATTTTCCAGGTTAATGCATATGTTGGAATGTATTTATCCTTTTATTTACATTTATAAAATGTTTTTCATCTTAAATGAGCATGAATTGTGTTTATACACATGCATACATTTTTGTAGAAAAAATAATTTTTTTGTGTAGAAAATAATTTATTTTTATTGCAATAGAATATATTGCACGTATATATCACAATAAAAAATAATTATGAGCTGTTCAGCAATAGATTATCTTAGAGAGTAGTGAAACCTAGAACCAAGGAGAAATTGCTTATGGAGGACAATTACTCGGTGGAATGATTTGTCTCCAGAAGATGTAGGTGCTCTAACACTGGAGGTTTTCAAGAAGAGATTGGGCAACCATTTATCTGAAATGGTATGTCTTTTTCTTGCCTTAGCAGAGGGTTGAACTAGAAGATCTTTAAGGTCCCTTCCAACTCTGCTACTCTGTAATTCTGAAATTCTTGGTGATTTCTACTTTATTAAACAGATAACGAATGCTGTAATAATGGATATCCTGTATTGGGAAGCAGTTGATCTGCAATTGTATTCACCTGATGGTGTGAATGGCATGGTGCATAAAATGTTAACAGCATGAATCTTATTGTTAATTTGGGTAATTAAAATAGGATGCTTGGCTGCATAGCTAGAGGTATAACAAGCAGGAAGAGGGAGATTTTGATCCCCTTATATAGAGTATTATATAGTTATTTTAAGAAATGATTGCCATGATGAGTACAATCAGTAATGAAATGCCTATTTATTGCAAAGAATGATTACTGCATTGCAGTTCATCACCCACACGCACGCATACAAATATACAATGCACATATTCATGATCCCGCTATATAGAGCGCTGGTGAGACCACATTTGGAGTACTGTGTTCAGTTCTGGAGACCTCACCTACAAAAAGATATTGACAAAATTGAAGGGGTCCAAAGACGGGCTACAAGAATGGTGGAAGGTCTTAAGCATAAAACGTATCGGGAAAGACTTAATGAACTCAATCTGTATAGTCTGGGGGACAGAAGGAAAAGGGGGGACATGATCGAAACATTTAAATATGTTAAAGGGTTAAATAAGGTTCAGGAGGGAAGTGTTTTTAATAGGAAAGTGAACACAAGAACAAGGGGACACAATCTGAAGTTAGTTGGGGGAAAGATCAAAAGCAACGTGAGGAAATATTATTTCACTGAAAGAGTAGTAGATCCTTGGAACAAACTTCCAGCAGACGTGGTTGGTAAATCCACAGTAACTGAATTTAAACATGCCTGGGATAAACATATATCCATTGTAAGATAAAATACAGGAAATAGTATAAGGGCAGACTAGATGGACCATGAGGTCTTTTTCTGCCGTCAGTCTTCTATGCTTCTATGTTTCTATGTTTAATTGAGTTCTCTTTTAGTTATGTAATTTGAGTTTAGTTGCATACTAAGATGGTATTCAGGTGATATTATAATGCTAACATCAGACAAATAAAGATGTTATATAATTTAAAAAAGTTGTTTAGTTTTAAATAAAATCTCTCTATGTTCAATCTTCTTCTTTTCCTCAGTAATAGCTTGTGTAGCTCATCCAGTGGATTAATGGCATTTTGCTCTGCATTTATCTACTGTGGCCAGTGGCAGTCACAGTAATGCTATGGAGTAGGACAAAGGAAAACTGTGTGATAACATCCAAAACCAAGGTATAGTCTACTAAGTGAAGTTAGCCTCTAAAAATAGCTCTCTGCTTTTATTATTTCATGGCGAAAATAAGTTTATTGTAAAGTGTATGCACCTGATGGTGCGAATGGCATGGCGCATGAAGTGTTAACAGCATTAATCTTATTGTTAATTTAGGTAATTAAATTCATTATTGTTTTATTTTATTTTATTTTATTTATTCATTTGTCCAATACACAAATACATAGGAAGAAAAATAGATATGTAGCAATATATATAAGGGTAAAGTGAACTTAGAGGAGAGGATATATGAAAGAAAGAAAATATATATGATAAGTGAGAGAAAGGAAAGACAATTGGACAGGGGACGAAAGGCACACCAGTGCACTTATGTACACCCCTTACTGGCCTCTTAGGAACCTGGAGAGGTCAATCGTGGCTAGTCTAAGGGAGAAATGTTGGGGGTTAGGGGTTGACACAATTGAGTCCGGTAATGAGTTCCACGCTTCGATAACTCGATTGTTGAAATCATATTTTTTACAGTCAAGTTTTGTTTACCAAAAAATAATATTAAGAAATCAGAATCCTTTTCTAGTTGCACGCTTATAGTATATGAGCACCATGGATAGGGACAAAATCATGATTTCTTCTTATATATTAGTTCCATTGATTGATTGATCGATTGACACAATTTCTGAACCTTACATGCATAGTTCCCTCTAAGCTGAGCAGTGAGCAATCGCTCACTTAAAAATCATCATCAACTCAGAGTTTTCCAAACCAGCCCAGAAGCCGAGAGGGAACGAGTGAGAGGGAAGGAGAGAGAGAGGAAGAGAGGAAGAGAGAGAAACAGATAGAAAAAAGAGAGGAAGGAAAAGAAAAAGAAAAAGAATGGAAGTAAGGAAGAGAGAAAGAAAATCAAAATCTAGTTTGAAACTAGCTCAACTATTTAAGTGGCATTTTGATATTGATAGAGTTGCCCTATTATGAGCTCACTGTTATAGACACACAGTACAGTATTTTATTTTGAAATTCTCTGAGGCAAAACAGGGTGGGTTTTTTATTTGTTTGTTTGTTTGTTTGTTTGTTTGTTTGTTTGTTTGTTTATTTATTTATTTATTTATTTATTATTTCTGTGCCGCCCAGTCCTGAAGGGACTGCCGCTCAGACACTATACTTTTCTGCCCACCCCCCCAAAAAATTAGAGGGAACACTGCTTACATGTATAAAGTACGGTAAGTCTAAAATCATGAAAGCACAAAAGTAATTATAAACTGATCTGATAGCTTACCATCATCTCTCCTCCCATTAAGACTGAAACTGGTATTTAATTTTGTTCAAAATATTAAGGAGGATACATCTTTCCATTAGGCACAAGTTATAAATAAAGTAGCCTTTAGCGTAGTGTTTCCTAGGAAGTTGGGAATACATCTTTATGGCTATATATAAAACTGGCAAAATGTACTTGGAACATAGTATTCCGGTTGTAAACATAATCCAATTCATGAATTTTAGATAACAATCAGCATTTTCAATTATATCCTAAAACTCATTAGTTTGCCTATATTTTACTGAATTAACTTTTTGCCTGTTAGCAGATAGCCTGTAGATTACATACCAATTGAAGTTTCTGAACGATTTTCAGTGCAATCCCAAATAAAATGCATTTTAAAAATCTAGCTGTGAATTAATGAGGATGATGAATGATTGTAACTGGACCATTTGGGTCCAAGAACGATCCAATATATCAGCTGAAATTGTTTGATATGGATTAAAGTACATCTTTGATATGGATTACAGATGTACTGTAGTAGTAGATATTACCAACACACTGTATCTAGAAGTATCTGCATCTGATTTGACATATCCAAATTTCCTGCATTACCAGTTATTGAAACACTGTCCTCCACATTTAGGAGGAAGGAGAAGGACTTTAAAAGAATGTTTCTGATTTATAACTCTCAGAATTAGTTCAGAAGCTTTATGATGTTAAAGGCCACTGAGAGATCTAATCAGTCCAGTACAAAGGTGGGTTCCTCCTGGTTTGCACTGGTGCTATAACTAGTAGCAAATTGCTGGTGACCCCATGGTGATGTCACAGAACTGGTTCTGTTGGTGCTAGTCCGTGGATGTTGCCATCTTTTTTGGGGATTTTTTTGGGGAGGATTTTTTTCTGATTCTTTTTCTTCTGTACATGTGCAGAAGCTGAGTTTATGGCACTGCTCATGCGCCACCATCTTGTTCTTATCTTTTAAAAAAAACTGAGAATTTTTGGCACTGTGCATGCGCGCGACCACGAGTCAAGGCCACGCCGCACAGGAGAACTGGTGGTAAGGTAACCCATCCCTGGTCCAGAAGGGTTGTACTGTCCTCCCATCTCTGAGCTGTGATGGTGTAGTGGTTGGAATGTAGGACTGCAAGCTACTTCTGACTGCCGATTGCCAGTAGTTCGAATCTCACCAGGCTCAAGATTGACTCAGCCTTTCATCTTACCAAGGTTGGTAAAATGAGGACCCATCTTGTTGGGGGCAATATGCTGACTCTGAACAGCTTAGAGTGGGCTGTAAAGCATTGTGAAGCAGTATATAAGTGCTGTTGCTATCTAACTCCCATTTGTATGTATCTTGGCCTTGGTAACCACCAGATCTGGTATAAGTGACCGGTACAATTTCTGATCCTGTCAGGCTTCTTGTAACATATAAATAAGCATAAAAGAGCTCAGAACTTCTGATGAGCAAAAACTATTATAGAAAAGCTATGACACATTATGAAACATTTTCCATGATTTTTGTGTATCACACGTGAGTTCTGTTTATAATGAAATCATTTTGACATGTCCTGCTCTTAGCAATGTAATTCAGTCTGCTAGAAGAAATTCTCTTTTGGGCAAAAAGGGTCAGCTGTTATCTGTTTCTTGCCCAGGTAATCACCAAACAATATCAAACTGCCTCGGGAAAGGGGAGGGTTCCTCTCGGTTCGGACCAGTTCGCCCGAATCGTTAGAGACCTGCTAGTGATATAATTTTGGCATCACGGACCTGGTTCTGTCTGTGCCACCATGTGTGCCACCATTTTTTGGGGGGAATTTTCAGTGATTTTTTTCATTGTTTGTATGGCTTCTTCTTATCCTCTGCTATGAAAAAAGCCCTCCTGCATGCTCCCAGGTTAATACACTGCCAGGGTGGCGCAGCAGGTAGGGTGCTGTACTGCAGGCCACTGAAGCTGACTGTAGATCTGCAGGTCAGCAGTTCAAATCTCTTCACCGGCTCAAGGTTGACTCAGCCTTCCATCCTTCCGAGGTGGGTAAAATGAGGACCCGGATTGTGGGGGCAATATGCTGGCTATGTTAAAAAGTGCTATTGCTAACATGTTGTAAGCCGCTCTGAGTCTAAGGAGAAGGGCGGCATAAAAATCAGTCAGTCAGTCAGTCAGTCAATCAATCAATCAATCAATCAATCAATCAAGCAAGCAAACAAGCAAACAAACAAATAAATACCAACCTTTATTTCTTCATTTGAAGCACAGCTGAGGTTTCAGACTGAAACAACCTTCTGTGTTTCAGACTGTGTTTCGGACTGAAACAACCTTCTGAGCAATTGTGAAATTGCCAGAAGGGACATGCGTGTTTTCCCCACTTGTGGTTGTGCATGAAACATCACAATGCACATTGCTAGAGAAGGTAAGTGGAATGCACCCCTGCTCTGAATGTGGCCAGTGTCTCAGACACACTGAGTCATAAAATGAAAATGACAAGTACCAGATATGTGGGGGATGAACATGTGTAGCTCAGGGTTGTCATGTTACATTGCAACATTTCTCTGTTTCAATACACAATAATCAATTAACACCTGGATAAACAAGAGTGATATCCTTAAAAATGTAATAACCCAAAATCAATTGCAGTTCAAAGATCAGGGGAAAAAATAAACCTCTTCTGATGAGCTATCCCTAACATGCAAATCATGGGTGAAAAACACATCAGCCAAATAATGTTTTGGTAAGGCCACACTTGGAATACTGCATTCAGTTTTGGTCACCACAACGCAAAAGGGATGTTGAGACGCTAGAAAGAGTGCAGAGAAGAGAAACAAAGATGATTAGGGGATTGGAGGCTAAAATATATGAAGAATTGTTGCAAGAATTGGGCATGAAAAGAAGGACTAGGGGAGACATGATAGCAGTGTTCCAATATCTCAGGGGTTGCCACAAAGAAGAGGGAGACAATATGTTTTCCAAAGCACCTGAGGGTAGAACAAGAAGTAATGGGTGGAAACTAAAGAAGGAGAGAAGTAATTTAGAACTAAGGAAAAATTTCCTGACACTTAGAATAATTAACCAGTGGAACAGCTTGCTTCCAGAAGTTGTGAATGCTCCAACACTGGAAGTTTTTAAGAAGATGTTGGATAACCATTTGTCTGAAATAGTGTAGGGTCTCCTGCCTACGCAGGGATTTGGACTAGAAGATCTCCAAGATCCCTTCCAGCTCTGTTGTTATCGTTATCATTATCATTAAATAAATAGCCTACCCCCAATAAGGCATCATTTACTTGCAACACAAGGTTTGTCCATAGGTTCATATCTCACTTCTCCCAAACCTCATTCATTGATAAAGTTACTAGCTTGGTCTCCCTCCCTCCTGAGATTTGGAGAAATCTTGACAATACAGTAAGATTCAGATAATCTGTTCCTTTGAAGATCTTCTGCAACCGATTCCTAACCACTTCTTCCAAAACCTTTGCCTGAAAAGACAATTGGAGATGTGGCTGGTCACACCTAAGGATGGCTTTTTCTGCAGAGGACATAGCACCGACTCTTTCAAGAAACACAAAGCAACGGAGGAGGAAAATAAGATATGGCGCGCATAAAGACATTATTTCATGTTTTGTTCCTAAGTTTAACACCGCTGGTTATAGCCGTTATTTATATACTGTATGTGGTAAACTCTTGACATTTCTGCCCTTCCAGAACAGACATCTAACAATAGAACAACTCCAATTAAGTAGAGGAACATCAGCCTCTGGCATCTTATTCTGTTGTTCCATCTTTCTTTCTCTCTCTCTCTCTCTGTTTTTTTTTCCAAGGAAGAATTCATTTGTTTCTTAATTAAGAAAAACACCAATAGCATGAAAAATCTGCTTATAGTACCTGAATGATAATTAGGTGAAAGGTATAAAAAAAAGCACACACACACACATTCCACCAGCAGCCAAATTGAACTTGAGCTGATAAAAATGAACTAAACTACCCTTGCATAAATCGAGGCTGAGAGAAGTGTACAGTCATTATGGCTAAGACAATATGCAAACTATCTTCAAAGAAATCAAATTGCTAGAGTGTTTTCATTTGCATGTATTAACTATTAACATAATGAGGAGAAGTGACATTGGACCTGGATTGTGTGTCTGTTTGAATTGATAACTCCACTGTATCTGCAAATAGGCACCCAAAAATCACACTAGTAGTGAGATCAGTGTTGAACTCTGAAGAGTGTCTTGGAGCCCTGAACAAACCTGATGGAGTGATGAATGCAAACCATCATTTTTGTCAACAGTTTTATAGCAGAGTCATTTGTTTTGTGTCTTAAAGGTACAGATCTCAGTTTTGAACTTCTTCCTCCCAAATTATGATCACTGGCCATGGAAAAAGCTAGTACTGATTTCGGTAACATCTTCATGTTATATTTAGTCAGGTTTTTACATTTAATTTGAGAGCCAGCATGTTAGAAAGTTTGACTTGAAAGAACTGCATTTAGATAGCCTCTCTAGTATGGTTTAATTTCATAGTGGTAGGGCAACACGATAAAATTATTCATAAATACTATGTATAATTGAATGATGAAACATTTATGGGACCTTTCAGAAAGATGTTTGTGCATGTGCTTATATGATAAAAGTCACAAAAATATATATTTGAGTGATAAATAAAAATTGCTTGCCAGAATAAATCCATCTGTGAAATGTAATAATATGCAGAATGAATTTTAATGAAGTTTTATTGGAAGGCTGTTCTTAATTTAACCATAACTTTCCTGTTCTCATCAGTGTTCTGCTGATGTTGAGAAAGCAAGACTTTTGAAAAAACATGTTTTTAAAAAAGATAATTTGATTCATGGGAAGTGAGTCCTTGAATATTTATTTTAAGACTGATTGTGATTTCAGAGGCTACTGTTACCACCTTGAATTGATCCTTGAAACAAGAGAGTAGCTAATGAAAGTAGAATAGAATTTGCATGTTGTGGGGAAATCCTGATAAATACCTGATCAGGGCATTATGTAATTCCATCTTTATGCATAACTTATTAGTACAATTCAATTGGCAGATGATTAAAACATGAACAAATGAGACTAGATTTTATTTTTTTTATAGGAAAGTGAAGCGGTGAAACAGGGTTTGCAAAAGATATACCTGTTCAGTCCTATCATATATAATTCTGAAAGTAATAGCAATTAAAGCAATCTGCCTCACAAGTCATACACCATAAAAGTTGTACAAACTTTCCACAGATTAAAAGTTCAATAGCTAGAACTATTATTTGCTTTGATTGTTTCGGCAGTAAGTAATCCCCATGTTGCTTCTTCCACTAGAATCTTCATGCATGAAAACACTGTCAATAAGCAGCTGATCAAGTTTGAGTTTAAGCTCAGCTGAATTCTGCTTCTTGGTTTGGCTAATTAAATGGCTGTTTACAAAATTCTTTTAAAGCATTAACATGATTACAGCTGGGTTTTCACTTCTTAAATATTACATGAATATGGCCTCATGATTATTTAAACAATATGGCATATTTTTCTGAGTATAGAGGAAAATATGTATTTTATTTTTTTAAAGTGGAAGTATTTGAATATTCCATCTTACTCTCCTTGTATATTTGACTATGTGTCAATTAAAAAAGAGAGAAAAACAGTTATTGCTGGAAAGACGTGTAAAATATGAAGTACAATAACAAAAATTGTTCTAGAAATGTAGGACCCACGAAAGCCTGGAGAATAGATAGTGTTAGCATTTTGTGGGGATGTTGTCTACTGCCTGTTATTTCCATCTGCCTTGGGACACTGACAAAATGGTGGCATCCTTTTTAAAAAGCCCATGTTTAAATTCCATCTGTTGTAGTAGGCAGGTCTTCCAGGGGGCAATAAGGATTTCCCCTATGGCTGTACCTGATTGCTTTGTGCATCTGTTTGTTAATCAAAAAAGCCAGCACTTACTCTGTACTATAGAGCTTGAATTCTCCATCCTCCCTGCCTCCATAGTTTTTCAAAGGACTGCAGTCAGGCAGACTTCTGCAAGTTAAAATACTGGAACCATCTGAGTAGCTCACTGCTTTACCTACAGTGACCACAGTGGTAGCTTGCATGAGCACTGACTTCCACAGAAATCTTTTTTTTAAAAAAAAGAAGTGTACAGAATGCATGTACAGGGGTGATGTATTTGCTAGGGGTGATGTAAAACTGTGATTAGATAAGATGCTGGAAACCTAGTGACAGTGGAACAAAACTCAAACTATTTTACATTCATTAATATGGCTCAGCCTTGGAATTAAATTTTATTTTTATTTTTAAAAATAGTTTTTATTGAATATAAACATTAAAACATAAAAAAGACAAATAAACATTAAACAAAACAAAACAATACATTTACAGATATTCACATAAACCTCTTTGATGCTTCTACGGTAAATTGTGTATAGTTCACATAAGTTGTGTTTCCTTTACAGTTTATGTCTTATGTGTCTATCAGTAAATATATATACAGGTGAAACTTGAAAAATTAGAATATTGTGCAAAAAGTTCATTTATTTTAATAATGCAACTTAAAAGGTGAAACGTAATATATGAGGCAAGGCAAGAGAGTTCAAGCCGTGATTTGTCATAATTGTGATGATTATGGGGTACACCACCATTTCAGAAAATTAGAATATTACATACGATCAATAAAACAAGGATTGTACATAGAACAATATTGTACCTCTGAAATGTATAAGCATCCACATGTACTTAGTACTTGGTTTGGACTCGTTTTGGAACAGTTACTGCCTCAATGTGGCAGTATGTGCAAGGCAGCTATCAGCCTATGGCACTGCTGAGGTGTTATGGAAGACCAGGATGCTTCAATAGTAGCCTTCAGCTCTTCTGCATTGTTCGGTCTCATGTCTCTCATCTTTCTCTTGGCAATGCCTCATAGATTTTCTATGGGATTCAGCTCAGGCGAGTTTGCTGGCCAATTAAAAACAGTAAACCTACGATCATTGAACCAGGTTTTGGTGCTTTTGGCAGTGTGGACAGGTGCCAAATCCTGCTGGAAAATTGAAGTCAGCATCCCCATAAAGCTCCCCTGCATAAGGAAGCATGAAGTACTCCAAAATCTCCCGGTAGATAGCTGTGTTGATCCTGGACTTAATGAAGCACAGTGGACCAACACCGGCAGATGACATGGGTCCTCAAATCAACACAGACTATGGAAACTTCACACTAGACTTCAAGTATCTTGCTGTGTGTGCCTCTCCATTCTTCCTCCATACCCTGGCTCCTTGGTTTACAAATGAGATGCAAAGCTTTCCACAGTCTGTGTTTAGTTGGGGAGCCATGTCATCTACTGCTGTTGGTCCAATGTGCTTCATTAAGTCCAGGGTCATTACAGTGTTCCCTCGATTTTCGCGGGGGATGCGTTGTGAGACCGCCCGCGAAAGTCGAATTTCCACGAAGTAGAGATGTGGAACAAATTCACAATTTTTGGCTATGGACAGTTTCTCCGTACTGAAGGAGCGGGTCCAGCAGTCACATGGGTTGCTCATGTCCAATCCGGTGGAACTGAGCCTAGTGTTAAAAAAGCTTGCCGGATCCGCCCCTTCCCCAGAATTCGCTCAGTTCGCATATCCTGCGGTTGTATTGTGATAGCTCGTTCAACATTCTAACACCTTCCCTTCGATCTTTTCCTTCAAAAGTAGTAAGAATTGTTTTATCCTTATTTATTTACTTGCACTAATAGCGCCAGCCGTTTGTGGCTCGGCTTTTTTCCTTGGGAGAAGTTGCGGTTTCGTTTCCCCCCGGCTGTTTTGCCGTTTACGATCCCCGCTGCCGCTTGTGGATTCCTTTAATCCTTTGGCCTGGAGGTCTTGGTGCAAGTATTGATTCATTGATTCTTTATTGTATTATTGTAAAAGGGCTTAAGAAATACCTCCTGCGGAGTGAGACGCTTGTTTCTAGTCTCCTGGACTTAGTCGATCGCTTCCCCTTTAAGAATTCTATTACGGAGCGATTTTTCGGCGCGAAGGCCTTCGCGCCCTTTTTAAATTTAGGCCTCTCGTGTTGGCCTCCTGCCAGCCGCGTAGGCCTCAGTCCACCGCGTGGATCCCGGAGTGGGCTTTGGGACGCTCAGGCTTAATTCTCCACCGGCTAAGCCTCCAACCAGAGTGCCTTGGTTTACTTTAATTTAAGTTTAGGGAGGCTGGCCACGCTGTATTTGGGGACACGAACTCTGGGTTTGCCCAGATTGCCCTCAAGTCTCAGCAGCTCCGAGGCCTCGGAGCAGGATCCATTCCTCTTGGGAAGTCCTTGAAATCTTCTCCCTAATTATTCAGTTATTTGGCTCAGCCTGGTCTTCTGTTAATTGTCAGACTATGGCTACTTTTCCCAAGAGAGGCACAACTAAAGGTCCCAGAGAGGCCAGGCCTACAGGCGATGAGATTACCAGTATCCCCCAGGCCTCGACCTCCTCTTCTTCAGGGGCCCGCCCCTCGACCAAGGTCACTAGGGCTGAGAAGAGAAGGGACCTAGCCCTACAAAAAATCCATGACAAATCAGCAAAGCGTTTGAAAGTACAGGCCCAAGTACTCAGTAGTCAAGACCCCCCAGAGGCTTCTAGTCTGCCTCCTTCTGGGGTCCCTGTGTTATCTCTGGATGAGCCAAACCTAGACAGACCCCAACCTAACCTAGGGGGAATAGGTCCAGAGGAACCAGATATTATTGAAGATTCCCCCCAGCCAGGATCCTCCCAGGCCTTCAGGGATTCTTCTGCCATTCCTGCTGATATTTCTAGTTTACCTCCTGAATTCCAATCTATTTTTTCTGTGTTGTCCAAGGCCATTGATGCTAAATTCTCTACCATCAATGAGCTTCCCTTTCCTCCTCCACCTCCTCGTCCCTCCCGCCCCTTGGGTTATTCCCCAGCGGTTAGAGCTCCTATTCAGGATGATTCAGATTCCTCTCAGGACGAATATGAGGATATGGAGGAGGATGAGGATCCCTTTCAAGGCCTCTCAGATGATGAGGAATCCCAAATAAAGGTTCCTTCTCCAATTACTATTTTTCCTTCTCAATTGTTCAAATCTCTCCTCCTCAAAGCTAGAATTTCTACGGGATTGGCGGCCCAGGAGAAACAGGCCTCCACATCCACTGATCCCCCGGAGGAGAATTTACCTTACTTCACAGAGGAACAGGAGGATAACGAGGTAATTCCTATGCCTAAATTGTTTAAAGATGCCTTACTTAAGCAGTGGGATTTCCCAGCCTCTGGGCTTAATCCCTCAACCAAGGACAGGAAATTGTACAAACTCTCCTCTTCCTATGAGGAGCTCCTATCCTTTCCTAAACCGGATGAACCTGTCAAGATCCTTCACTCGGCGGCTGCTGTGCCAGGCGAAGCAGAGGAAGTCCTCCGCCCAGAGGACAAGCGGATTGAACAAATGCTCAAAAGAGGATTCACCGCAGATTCCTGGGCCATTAAAAGTTCTGCAGCGGCTTCCTTTTTCTCCAGAGCCATGCTTCTGTGGCTTCGCCAACTTCAACAGCATATTCCTCCCGATGACTTGAGAGGTCAACAAGACTTCAACAAGGTCTTTGCAGCTGCCCAGTACGTGGCTGATGCCACTTTACAATCTACTAGATTTTCTGCTAAGTCTATTGCAGCTTCTACAACGGCAAGAAGACTCCTATGGATTCGCCCTTGGCAAGCGGGAGTACGCCAGAAGTGGCAGTTATCCCTGGGACCCTTGAAGCGTGACCTTCTTTTCGGTGATCTTCTGGATCCACTCCTCACGGAAACCACGGACAAGAAGAAAGTTTTGGGTCCAACCACCAAAAAGGCTACCAAAACGCAGTCCTTTCGTCGCCCAGGGCGTCAGCAAGATCAAGCGGCTTCCTATCAGAGATCTCCAGGTCAGTATTCCCCCCACTTTCGTTCCCAAGGTAGGAACTCCAGGGGCAGAGGTTTTCGCTTCCAAAGGGGAGCGTCCTCTAACAGGGCTTCAAAGAAACCTAGATGGTAATTTTTCCTCAATTCCCATAGGTGGTCGCCTAGCCCATTTCGCCTCTAATTGGCGTCTCACCTCCAAGGACCCCTGGGTCATTGACACTGTTCAAACAGGCCTCCTTTTAGAATTTATTTCTCCCCCCCCGAAACGTTTTATTTCCTGCCCTTCTCCCAGGTCCTCCTCAGATTGTAACCGTATGGAGGAGGCCATTTCTCACTTATTGTCCATCAGAGCCATTCAACCGGTTCCCTCCGGTCAGAAGGGTCTAGGTTTTTATTCCATTCTATTTATGGTTCCAAAATCCTCCGGAGGTTGGAGAGCTATTTTGGATTTAAAGAAGCTTAACCTATTCATCAAATATAGGAAGTTTAAGATGCACTCCTTATCATCTATTTTGGCTGCCATCCACACGGGAGATTTCATGGTCTCTTTAGACCTCACTGAGGCTTACCTCCACATTCCTATAGCCAAATGCCACAGAAAATTTTTACGTTTCTCCTTTCAAGGCAGGCATTTCCAGTATAGGGCGATGCCATTTGGCCTTTCCTCGGCCCCTCGGGTCTTTACAAAGCTCTTGGGGTCCCTGGCGGCCTATATCCGGGCGTCTCCCATTCACATTTTATGTTATCTTGATGATATTTTGATTCATGGGAACTCCCTAGAGAAAGTGAAAACAGACCTTTCTATCACCATGTCAGTCCTTCAGGACCATGGATTTTCCATCAACTTTGATAAAAGTCATCTCCAACCTTCCACATCCATCTTACACCTGGGATCCATTATTAATTCAGAATCCTCCCAGGTTTTTCTCTCTCCCGAGAGAAAATTCAGTATAGGGGAGTTAATTTCTTGCATTTTATCTAAACCTTCAGTATCCATAGTAACCCTGTCTTCCCTTTTGGGGAAGATGGTGTCATGCATAGGCATCATTCCCTGGGCTCGCCTTCATGCTAGGGAACTTCAGTGGCTCCTATTACCCTTTCAGAGATCGGGGCACAGCAACTCAAATCGTCGCATTGTCATCCCACCAATTGTTCGCAGATCCTTCAAGTGGTGGAAGTCTCCGGCCATGGACAAAGGATCCCCGTTCAGGTGCCCGGATCAATTTGTTATCACCACAGATGCCAGTCTATCGGGATGGGGCGCCCACGCCCAGGGGATGATAGCCCAGGGCACGTGGTCCCCGGAGGAAGCTTCCAAGCCAATCAATTGGCTAGAGTTAAGAGCCGTTTCCCTGGCTCTGAAGCAGTTCTCTCCTCGCATTCCCAACCGGCACGTTCTCATTCTCACCGACAACATTGCCACAAAAAGCCATATCTGCAGACAGGGGGGCACGAGATCCAAGGCCCTCATGAGGGAGGCCCTCAAGTTAGGCCTTTGGGCGGAAAAACATCTTCGGTCGCTCCTAGCCGACCACATCTCGGGGAGCCTCAACGTCCAGGCGGATTGGCTATCTCGAGCAACGATAGACCCAGGAGAGTGGAACCTCCATCAAGACCTGTTCCATCAAATCAGCCTCAGATTCGGCCTACCAATTCTGGATCTCTTCGCGACCAATGCGAACGCCCAACTCCCTCGCTTCTTTTCCAGATTTCCATCCCCGGGAGCGGAAGCAATCAATGCCCTCCGGAGCCCATGGCCTCCAGGCCTACTTTACGCATTCCCTCCAATTCCAATTCTCCCGGACGTGATTCACAAGGTCCTCACCGAGAGGGCCCGAGTAATCTTAATCGCCCCTCATTGGCCCCGCCGGCCCTGGTTCGCGGATCTCCAACAGTTGTCCGTCCAGGACCCTTGGCGACTCCCCGTTTCGGGGGATATGCTGCGGCAGGGGGCCTCATTCCATCCAGATCCGGAGTGGTTCCACCTCACCGCCTGGCTGTTATCAGGAGAGACTTAGAACTGCGTGGTCACGACCCCGATTCAGTGGAGGTCATTTTAAAGGCCAGAAGGGGTTCGACCAATCGAATCTACGACCACACGTGGTCCAAGTTTCACCAGTGGTGTCTACAGGAAGGCCTCTCTCCCCTGTGCATTCCCATACACAGAATCATTTCCTTCCTTATGCAAGGTTTCCATAAAGGACTTTCCACCAGCACCCTCCGGCGTCATCTGGCAGCCATTTCATCTGTCCTAGGGGGCCCCCGCAGACAGCCTCTCCGATCCTTCCCGGAAGTTCAGGAATTCCTCAAGGGCATAGCCAACCTCAGACCTTCCAAGGTTCACAGGTATCCATCCTGGGATTTGCCACGGGTTCTCCATTCCCTCACGCAGGCACCATACGAACCCCAAAAATCGGCGTCCCTCAGGTACCTATCCTTTAAAGTAGCATTCCTGGTGGCTATTACCTCTGCCCGACGCATTTCGGAGCTGGCTGCCCTCTCAATCAGGCAGGACCTTTGCCAATTTCATCAGGACAAGGTAGTCTTGCGACTGGACCCTACCTTCTTACCCAAGGTCAGTTCCATGTTCCACAGAACTCAGGATATTGTCCTACCTTCCTTCTGCCTCCAACGAGACCATCCCTTGGCAATTAGATGGCACACCCTGGATCTCATTAGAGCGCTGAGAATCTATATCCAACGCACAGGACCCTTTCGGAGGTCAGAAGCACTTTTTATAGCCTATCACCCCAGAGTCATGGGTGCCAAAGTGTCTTCAACAGTAATAGGCCGTTGGATCAGAGGGACTATATCTAAGGCCTATGAGTCGGCCTCCCTCTCAGTTCCAAGGAACATCACAGCGCATTCCACCAGGAGCGCAGCCACCTCGGCCGCTTGGGCGACTCAAGCCCCGTTGGAGGAGGTCTGCAAAGCAGCCACTTGGGCCTCGCCAAATTCCTTCATCAGGCACTACAAGATTGATTCTTACGCTTCAGCGGACGCTGCCTTCGGCAGAAGGGTACTCCAATCCGTTATCTCACACGATAGCAATCTAATCCCACCCTAGGGACCATCTATTGGGTATGTCCCATGTGACTGCTGGACCCGCTCCTTCAGTACGGAGAATAGGCGTTGATTGCTTACCTGAACGCCTCTTCTCGTATGGTGAGCGGGTACAGCAGTCACTTCCCGCCCTTGTATGTGTCTTCTTTACCTTCCTATAACCTTTCTTCCTCTAACAATAAGAGTTGAACACTACAGAGCTTCACAGCTGAGCCTAGTCTATGGATTCGCGAATTCTGGGGAAGGGGCGGATCCGGCAAGCTTTTTTAACACTAGGCTCAGTTCCACCGGATTGGACATGAGCAACCCATGTGACTGCTGTACCCGCTCACCGTACGAGAAGAGGCGTTCAGGTAAGCAATCAACGCCTAATCACAAGCTATCCCTTAACACTTTAAACCCCTAAATTACCATTTCCCATTCCCTTAACAATCATTTACTCACCATTATTGCTGGTACTCACCATTGAATAAAACACTTAGTGATCCGGATATCTATAAACATAATTATTTATTAACAATAATAATGATTTTTTTGTTATTTATTTGCAAAAATTATTAATTTGGCGATGACGTATGACATCATTGGGCGGGAAAAACTGTGGTATAGAAAAAAAATCACGAAGTATTTTTTAATTAATATTTTTTGAAAAACCGTGGTATAGGCTATTCGCGAAGTTTGAACCCGCGAAAATCGAGGGAACACTGTATATCCAAACTTACAGCATTTATAATAATATAATATATAAACTTATATAACTTAACTAATTTTAATATTTAAGATTGAGGTACCGGTATATACTGCAGCAGATACAATCACACTAAGGCCTGTTTATGTTATCAGTTCTAAACTCCAGCTCAGGGCAGGAATAGATTTAGTAGAATTAAAGCTCCCTGACAGATGGTTGCCTTGCCTCACTTAAAACACATCCAGTGAGGGAAAGGTCAGCATCTCTTTGGGTAATTAGTTGCACTGTAGAACAACTTCTATTGTTCAAAAGGTTTTTCTAGCATTCAGACAGAATCAGCCTTCTTACAATTTTAAATTTCTTCTATCTCCTGCACTTGGAGATGGAAGAGAACATATATCTTGGCCTTATTTTATGTGGTATTCTTTCAGGGATAGCCAATCTTGATTAATTTACCTTGATCAACATGGCAATGCATCAGTTTACCGTTATTTGGTTAAAGACTTAATCACACAAACGGCATGAATTAGCACAAAACTGTGTTCTCTATTTAATAAACAGTAGAGACCCAAAGTGCTTTTTCAACTGGATTTTTTGGGGATTTCCAAGAAGCTTCTTTAGGTCTGACTGGGTGGTATGTGTGTGTGTGTGTGTTTGTGTGTGTGTGTATATATTACACACACACACATATATATTTGGTCAAGTATGTTTTGGCATTATACAAAGATATAACAATGTTTATATACATGACATTGGTATTGGACAGGGGCAGTAGGCACACGATACTCTTTGCAGATAGCTGCTCATATATAAGGAGTACAGTATAAATCTTTCTATTCTCCACCATCCTGTCAGAAATGAAACAGTTTCTTGGATGATAAGTGAAACATATTCAAAGAAAAATCAGAAAGTCTAGTTGCCTCTTGAAAAAGCATCTTTGGGACGACCAAGATATGGATGACTGAGAATCTCCATAGACATAAACAACTTCCCCCAATTGGTATATTAAATCAAGGTTTAATTGCATTTGAAGATACATGGAGTTATTCAGGCTTCTTTTCATATTTCCCTCAAATACCTCTTTATAGAGTTTTAAGTTTCTAGTCGCATAATCTTTGTTGTCATTTTTAACTGTTTGTCTGAATGCTTCTTTTAGTGTCCAGAATTGGATCTGATTACTGAAGATCTCATTACTGTGTAAGAAAGTGAAATATTATTTGGAATATGTAATATTAACTTAGGAGCTGGCATATATGCTTATAAAGTTTGTTTATCAGTACTCTTGCTGAGGCTTAGGGGAAAAGCTATTATTTAATGTCAAATATAATCCAGTTACACTTCATACGTGCATTCAAACTTTTATTATTATTTTATTGTGTTGATCCTAAGAATCTAAATTCATCGTTCATCAATAGAATCGAGCCTTCAAAAGCAAAGTAAAACATTGTTATTTTATACCCTGTGTCATACAAAGATAAAAGAGAAGAATTCCAGTGTTTACATTCTTTGACTTTTAAAACATCTTAAATTGTTCTTGGAGAATTGCTTAACAAAATGCTATTATTTTAGTGAAACTTCTAGTTGCTATGTCTGAATTGATGACCCAATGTGGCATGTGTTGTCTACTTAATATTAAGACTATCCATGGCACAAATGGGTAATATCACCTGGAATAAGTTTAAAGTACACATTATTGTTTGCTAGTCTGCTGCAGAAAAATAGCACAATCCATCCTTCATCCATCCATCCATCCATCCATCCATCCATCCATCCATCCATCCATCCATCTATCTATCTATCTTCTTATATATAGAGAAGTACATATAATCCATTCATGCCGTCTTGAAAGAAGGTATTCCAAATAATTTTTGTTGCTGTCCAATCTTTACATTTTACATTTGTGTTTTTTCCATTCTATATACCTGCCTTTTATCAGTCCACTGTTTCTTAATTTACTTGTTTACCTGTTTCAATGTACTTGTTTCAAGGAATGCATCCAAAACCTGAGACACATTATTTCCTTGGGATTGAAATTTGGCAAACCTGTGGCCACTTCTTTGCTGCCAGACTGTGTTGTACATATTAAACAGGACAAGGAGGAGGGCTGAGTCTCGTGAATTCCTTTAATGGAAAAACTAAGATCATGTCCTCCTTAATCATTGAATGGGACTTCCCATTAAAGTTCATGGCTTTCCATTTTGGATTTCCAGATTCTTAAGATCATAAAAAGAATGCATGGATGAACAACAAAGATGATAAGGTGTCTGGAGGCTAGAGCATGTGATAAGCGATTAAGAGAACTAGGTATATCTAGCCTAAAGAATAAAAGATTTATGGATGACATGTTATCTGATATGTGAGGGACTGTCGCAGACAAGAAGGGTTTGAATTTGGATTTATTCTCCAAGGCACCTGAAGATAGGACAAGAAGCAATGGGCAGAAGTTTGGTAAAGAGAAATACACCCTGAAATCAAGGAGAAATTTTCTGACAGTGAGAATAATGAATCAACCCAGACAAGACGGAGTGGTCTGGGTCTTGCCTCCCAAGGACAATTCCATCTGTCCGTCCATTACCCTGGGGGGGGAACTACTGACCCCCTCAGAGAGGGTTTTCAACTTGGGCGTCCTCGATCCACAGCTGACATTGGAACATCATCTTTCGGCAGTGGCGAGGAGGGCGTTTGCCCAGGTTCGCCTGGTGCACCAGTTGCGGCCCTATTTGGACAGGGAGTCATTGCTCACAGTCACTCATGCCCTCATCACCGCGAGGTTTGATTACTGCAACGCTCTCTAAATGGGGCTACCTCTGAAAAGTGTTTGGAAACTTCAGATTGTGCAGAACGCAGCCGCGAGAGCCATCGTGGGGCTTCCAAGATTCGCCCACGTTTCTTCAACACTCCGTGGCTTGCATTGGCTGCCGTTCAGTTTCCGGTCACAATTCAAAGTGTTGGTTATGACCTTTAAAGCCCTACATGGCAATGGACCAGATTACCTCCGGAACCGCCTGCTACCACACGAATCCCAGCGACCGATAAGGTCCCACAGAGTTGGCCTTCTCCGGGTCCCGTCGACTAAACTATGTCATTTGGCAGGCCCCAGGGGAAGAGCCTTCTCTGGCCCTCTGGAACCAACTCCCCCCGGAGATTAGAACTGCCCCACCCTCCCTGTCTTTCGTAAACTACTCAAGACTCATTTATGCTGCCAGGCATGGGAGAGTTGAGATAGCTCTTCCCCCTAGGCCATTACAAGTTATGCATGGTATGTTTGTGTGTATGTTTGGTTTTATAATAGGGTTTGTAGTTGTTTTTATTATTGGATTGTACATGTTGTGTTTATTATTGTTGTGAGCCGCCCCGAGTCTACGGAGAGGGGCGGCATACAAATCCAATATATTATTATTATTATTATTATTATTATTATTATTATTATTATTATTATTATTGAATGGAACAGCTTGCCTCCTGAATTTGGGAGTACTCCATCACTGGAAGATTTTTAAAAAAGGATTGGACAACCATTTGTCTGGGATAGTGAGGATAAGATCTGCCTTGGACAGGGGGTTGGATTAGAAAACCTCCAAGGTCCCCTCCAGGCCACGACTCTATGAGTTCTTTGAGTTGCTTTTCTTGCAAAGTTATCAAATGGATATCTTTGCTTGAAAATTTGATATTTATCTAAGATTGCATCATTCCTATCAATGAGGGAAAGCACCTATGTGGCTGTTCCTTCTTTCAACAGGCAATTTGGGTCAGATCTGTAGGACAGTCTGTTGGCCTACTCATAATGAAGAAGTCACACTGAATTGTAAAACCAAGAATTGATTCTGATCCTTCCTTCCCTTTCAGTTTCATTCATAAATTTTCAAGGGAATGGAACCACACTATGTAGGAGTATGGTTTGCTTCTGGCAGAGGTAAGCCTGGTCCCAAATGCCGTGGTAGCTGTATCATAATATTACGTATGCTTTTTATTTTATTTTATTTTTTATTTTGTCAAATAATTATAGGATGGTAGTTTGTATAAACATAACATCAGAAAAAGTAATGATAAAAGACAGTAGGACAGGGATAGTGGCACAATGGTGCACTTATGCATCATAATTATGCACCATAATTATGCACATAGATTATGTGTAAATCTACCTGCTTTTGATCCTGTGATAATGTATCAGTCGCTTGTTTTGCAGACAGCAGGGTGAGGATCTGTTGCCATATTCCAGTTTTACAAGTGAAATCTGATGCCTCTCTCTGATGAGAGAATAGTGAAGCTTTCAAGATTAACGTCAGCAGTTGGAGATAAACAAGGTCAGGAAACAGGAGTTGCTAACAGTTTTGTTAGAGTATTGAAGCAGAATCTTGAAAGCTTGTCAAAGTTCCTTGGTACATAACCCAGCCAAAATGGAGATGTTTTGAGTTTCTTTGTCATGCTTTCTACTTTCCTAGGATTCAGCTTCACATCTTCCTGACATTTCTGCTGCCCACTGCAACAATATAGCCAAGAAGGCTTCAAGAGTTGTAAACCTAATCCTACGTAGCTTCTGCTTTGGCAATCTCACACTACTTACCAGAGCTTACAAAACTTTTGCCAGACCCATCCTCGAATACAGCTCATCTGTTTGGAACCCATATCGCATCTCAGACATTAACACCCTTGAAAATGTCTAAAGATACTTCACCAGAAGAGCCCTTCACTCCTCCACTCGAAATAGAATACTCTATGAGACTAGACTTTCAATCCCGGGCCTAGAAAGTTTAGAACTAAGACGCCTTAAACAAGATCTAAGTATTGCCCACAAGATCATATGCTGCAACATCCTGCCTGTCGGCGACTACTTCAGCTTCAACCACAACAACACAAGAGCACACGACAGATTTAAACTTAATATTAACCGCTCCAAACTTGACTGTAAAAAATATGACTTCAGTAACCGAGTTGTCGAAGCGTGGAACTCATTACCGGACTCCATAGTGTCATTCCCAAACCCCCAACACTTTACCCTTAGATTATCTACGGTTGACCTAACCAGATTCCTAAGAGGTCAGTAAGGGGCGAGTACAAGTGCACTCGAGTGCCTTCCGTCCCCTGTCCTATTGCTCTCCTATATCTCTTATACCTTTCTTCTATTCCTATATCTCTTCTATTCTTTCATTGATATACAGTGTAGTCCCTCACCTATCGCTGGTGTTACGTTCCAGACCTGGCCGCGATAGGTGAAATCCGCGATGGGGAATTTATCGACTGATAGTACTTATTTAAGTATTCATATTGTAATTGTTTGGTAAGTTTTCATTGTTTTAAGTGTTTATAAACCTTTCCCACACAGTATTTATTTTAGATACAGTATTTAAATACAGTATTTACAATTTTGGATTTATTTATTTTTTTGAAAAACCTGCCGATCGAGTTCGGCGGGCTGTTTAAATCTGCCGATCGACTTCCTCAGAAACCCGCTATGAAGTGAAGCCGTAGTAGGTGAAGCGCGGTATAGCGAGGTACTACTGTATTCTATTCCTATATCTTCTTTTCTATTATTTCTTAGATATATTTTACTATGAGTGTCTCCTCTATAACCTTCATCATGTATTTTACTATGTGTATATAGATATATACCCACTAAAACCCTCATTGTGTATTGGACAAAATAAATAAATAAATAAAATAAAATAAGACTATTCTGAAGTCTTTAGAATTCTTCCTCTCCATCTTCTCTCCTAAGAACAATGGACTTGGCCTCTTTTCTCAGTTCTCCTTTCCATTTTCATTGCTGTTCCTGATCTAATTGTCCATCCATTCTACATGTCCTCACAAACAAACAAACCCTTAGTTACAAAGGTTTCCTTTGGGTTTTTGATATGGAAACATGATAAGAAGATGTGAATGAGAAAAAAAATATTTTACACAACATAGTATTAAAAGAACATTCAGATATATATACTTAATTAGGAATAAATGCTCCTGTTTGGGAGAAGTTCCTCTAAATAAAGGATTGAAAAGTTGTTTGATTTCAATTAAGGATTCTTTGATTACTAATGTACAGCTGGTTTGTATAATTATTCCATATCTTTCTTGCATAGAATTCTATTCAATTTGTTTCCCACTAAGGTGTTAGAATTGTCTGTAAGGTAATTCTTTCACAAGATAGGCATTGTGAGGAAACAGAGGCTTAATGACTGTTGAATACACATTGTGGATGTCTATGAATTACTTTCCCTTGGATTGGATTTTTGATTCACAGTTGAATAGCCATTCTAATCCTCAATCAGCATGCATACCTCACCCCCACAGATATAATTTGCATCAGTTTGCCTGTTTATAAAAAGAAATAACCTCAACGAAAATGCACATTTTGTAAAAATAAGATATCTGAGACATTCTGTGAACTTTTTGTGGATATTAAAGCGTATGAAGAAACAAAGTGGAATCTCACTGGGGAAATTAAGGAATAGGTATCACACACTCCTTTTTTGATACTTTTTTTTATAGTTCTTTATGATATCCAAGCCCTTTTTTTCTTTCAGAATGGGTCCCTTTATGCCGAGGTTCATAGTATAAATTTTCTTTTATACTTTTGACAATACCCCTCCCAGCCAGGACCATGTGCAACGAAACCGCCTGTTTCTCCAATAGGCGTCGGTGTCCAGGGTTCCTCTGCCCGTGCAAAGAGTGACCATCTCTACACAGTAGAACCGCGCGCTTGTGTGTGTGTGTCCATGGAGAGCCCTATTTAGTTTCATTTCTTTGTTTTGCAACTTCGTTCAAAGTGCCAGTAACGAGAAGCAATCTAGTTATCTTTTGGGCGGTGGGGGTGGGTGGGTTACTTTTTTGGGTGTTCCTTCCTAATTGGATAATAAGTGTTTCATTTTACTCCCAGGATCTATTAATTCCTCTCTTATCATGTTTTGCACTGTAATAGCCACTGGTGCAGAGATTAGCATCAGAGATTAGCATCATCACTGCATTAACACAAGAGCACGCAACAGGTTCAAACTTAATATCAACCGCTCCTAACTTGACTGTAAAAAATATGACTTTAGCAATCGAGTTGTTGAAGTGTGGAACTCATTACCGGACTCCGTGGTGTCAACCCCCAACATTTTTCCCTTAGACTTTCCACGGTTGACCTCTCTAGATTCCTTAGAGGTCAATAAGGGGCGACCATAAGTGCACTAGTGTGCCTTCCATCCCGTCTAATTGTCTCTCCTATATTTTATATATATTTCCCTGTACAATTGTCCCATTCATATATCCTTTCCTCTACTCTTCATTGACGTATTCTATTCTCATATCTTTTCTTCTATCTTTTCCCTGATATTTACTACTACATGTTTTTATTCTCTTTAACTTTCAATTTGTATTGGACAAACTAACTAAATAAAAAATAAATAAATTTAGGATACTGTTTCCCAGCCATAGCAACTTGGAATCTGAGGACTGAGATTCATATATTTGGGAGTTGCCAGAGTTGAGAAACACTATTTCAGCTACAATCATTTGTGGACTTCTTCTCAGCCATAGAAAGTTTGCTGAATTAAATGTTGAAAAGCCACTGAAAGAATCTTAAATTAGCTTTTGCAGTAAAATGAGATAATTCGTTTTAAGGCCTTGCGTTTAGAATTAGCAATGTGATCAGCAATGTAATTTCATTTACTTAGAAAGTCATAAATCTGAGAACTGTGTGATTCCTGACAAAAAAAACACAAATCTTTATAATATGAGAGAACCCAGTGAGTTTTCTGTTTTCTCTTTAAACTGCCTATTCTTATGCTTTATTCAGTTTCCTGACAGATTATAGCTGTTATGTTCATTTAGGCTAATAAACTCTTTTCTGCACATGCTCCCCACACAATAGTGGACAATGGGTACCCCAACCATTGTCACTGGCTTTCAACATTAAAGCTGGAGCCTTGCTGGTTGAGCTATTGCAATTTGAAAAAGAGGATGAAATACTATCAATGGGATTTGCAGTAGACTGTCATTTTGCATGTTTTAAGATCGGGCAGCTTAGAAAGTTTAGCATTCTTTACTTTTCATACTTGAACTAATGGGAAATACACAGCCTACAAAATATCTTAATGGAAAGCAGACTCCCTAAGTCTGAATTTGTTGAAACCTGATTTTAGTCATCTCCTGACTCTAACACTCTTAGTCCTTATAAGCATCCATCTAATCACACAAGGATTTTATTTAAATGGGATGTCATATACAAACATGTTTTTAAGCTAGTCAAAGCAGTTTAAAATATCGGAATGCAGCAAGATTAGGCAGGTTGTGGATTTTATTTAGCTCGGTTTTGTATTGATTTTGACGCAGAGAGTAGGCATGTCATTCCAAATGCATCTCATATTTCTTAGTTTGTAATAAACCTCTTTCTTGCTGGCACGTAGTTAAAATGTTATAGAAATGTCCTGTAGAACTTCAATATGTTTATATGTTTAAATATTTGATAGCTAGACTATAGGTGTCATCTATAGTACTACTATAGTATATACCGTATATACTCGAGTATAAGCCGACCCGAGTATAAGCCGAGGCACCAATTTTTGCCACAAAAACTGGGAAAACGTATTGACCCGAGTATAAGCCGAGGTTAGAAAATGCAGTGGCTACTGGTAACTTATAAAAATGGAAAACAATAAAATTACATTAATTGAGACATGTTTTAGAATATTTATTTTAAAGAAAACCAGTAAACTAGCTCTGTAAATTTAAAAGAGGGTAAACAAATTAACAATATTAACAATAAATTAAAAAGTAAAAAAAGTAGCTCGATCAGGAACAAAGCTAAAACCTAAGAGTTAAAATCCTTCAAAACTGGATTCCTTCTCATCATTAATTGGATTTACATTATTGTTCTGTTTTTATATATGCTGTGAGCCACCCTGAGTCCTTGGAGAGGGATTGCATACAAATCCAATTAAATAAACAAACAAACAAACAAACAAACAAACAAATAAGTGTATCCAAAGAAGAGCTTCAGCATTAGCTGCTGTGAGGTTATCAGCATAGAAAACCAAATAGATAGATAGATAGATAGATAGATAGATATAGATAGAAAGATAGATAGACAGACAGACAGATAGAAAAATAGATAGATAGATAGATAGATAGAAATAGATACAGATAGATAGATAGATAGATAGATAGATAGATAGAAAGAAAAATAGATAGATAGAAAAATAGATAGATAGAAAGATAGAAAAATAGATAGATAGAAAGATAGAAAAATAGATAGATAGATAGAAATAGATACAGATAGATAGATAGATGATAGATAGATAGATAGATACAGATAGATATAGATAGAAAGATAGATAAACAGACAGACAGATAGAAAAATAGATAGATAGATAGATAGAAATAGATACAGATAGATAGATAGATAGATAGAAAAATAGTTAGATAGAAAAATAGATAGATAGAAAGATAGACAGATAGAAAAAGAATTCCTGTCTAGCTCTGCCTCATAACACATTATTAGATCCTATCCAAGCAAGGACAGCAACTACCACAAAATACCAATGCAGAGAGAGCAAGGAATAGTTACTCACCATTGCTTTTTTCCCCTCTCGGTTGGAGCAAATGGCTGCCTCTGCTTGAGCTAGGGAGAGGAACTACGGCGTGCGAGAGGGGACAAAAGCTGGTGCCTCCTCGCTCTGGCTCAAGCAATGGCGCCCTCGTGTGGTGACTTTGTCAATGACCCGAGTATAAGCCGAGGCTGTGTTTTTCAGCCCATTTTTTGGGTTGAAAAACTCGGCTTATACTCGAGTATATACGGTAGCTAGTAATAGATGCAGTTAAATACTCTACGGAAGTGATGGCGAACCTATGGCGCGAGTGCCAGGAGGTGGCACGCGGAGCCATATCTGCTGGCACACGCCTTTGCCAATCTCAGCTCCAGCATGCATGTGTGTGCTGGCCCGCTGATTTTCAGCTAACACAGAGGCTTTTTTGGGTTCCAGTGAGCCTCCAGGGGGATGGGGGAGGGCATTTTTACCCTTCCCCGGCTCCATGGAAGCCTTTAAAGTCTACCAGACCCACCAGAGGTTGGGAAACAGGCCATTTCTAGCCTCCAGAGGGCCTCGGGGTGGGGGTGGGTGGGCAGGGATGCTGTTTTTGCCCTCCCCAGGCATTGAATTATGGGTGTGGGCACTCATGCATGCTTGATAGCGGGCACGTATGCTCTTTTGGCACCCGAGGAAAAAAAGGTTTGCCATCACTTCTATAGAGATGGTACAAGTAGTCCTCAACTTAATGGACCATAATAGAACTTGGAATAAGTCACGACAGTTATGATTTGAGGAGCCCACATGGGTGGACATGGTTTTATCACTTTTGGAGGGGCAGTTATAAGTAAATAACTACCTAACTGATTAAAATCATTTTTAGTGGAGCGCATTACATTTTATCCCATACCTAAATGTATTGTCTTCTGAATACAAAATAAAATATTAACATACTTAAAAATCAGCTGGGATACATTGTTCTTAACCAATTATACTTCAGTTTTTACACTTATTTCATGCCTACAAATAAATATGTTTGAAAAAAAATTGTAGGTTACTTAAGCATTTGAGGTTGGAAAATATATCTACTTTTCTCTGGTATAAAGAGAATATATACTAGATATATCTTTTAGTTTGCAGATATAATTTGAACTTGCTTAATGTATTTCCCTGGTATCTATTGTCAAACTTTAACCCATCTATAAAATCACACTCTAACAAAACGGCTACTGTAAAAGGTTGGTTGTGACAGCCACTTATTCCAATGATTGTTTTCTTCCTAGATGTAGAAGGATTTAAGCCATAGAAGCTTTCAATAGCATTACCAAGACATGAATGTTAAAATGAAAGTGACATAAAATATGGGTGCTGGTGTTTTTCTTTGTACTTTGGAAGAGGAAATGTGATTAAGATATACTAAAAAAAAAAGCTATACAAATGCAGCAAAATTGTTAAAATATTCAAATATGCCATAGTGTAACAAGGAAGCACAGTAATGCACTGAAATCAGCAATAGAACAGCTGTGTTTTAAAGGACAGTACTTTGAATGTCACTTGACAATTTGCTTTCAATTAGAAGTAATTTACAGGAAGATGCCCACAAGCTAATCTTTACAGGATAATTAAGTTCCATTTTCTTTACTTTTAATTAAAAAGCAGAAAAGATTCAGCTGATCCATAAAAAATATTCTATTTAAACATTCATCAGACTTCACACTCTTTTTTTGTTATTTGTTATAGCAGATGTTATCAAAACTGCAGTCTGTTCTGTTTTAAACCCAGAATACTTGGTAAGTGAGATGCAGAGTGGCAGTAGGCGTATATAGCTGAGGTATGAGCATCAAACATCTGTATTTTGAAATAATTGCCTGTGTATTATTTTCATTGCTATAATTTTGTTAATTTTTACTTTATTTTTAAGCCTCTTTGCAAAGCAAAATAATTTCTTAGTATATTAGAATGTAAGAATAAAACATTTACCATGTTATCTAATCACTAGTGTTTTTATGATCCAGTTCATAATGTAAATTATTATTATTATTATTATTATTTATTAGATTTATATGCCGCCCCTCTCCGTAGACTCGGGGCGGCTCACAACAGTGATAAAAACAATACATGGTAACAAATCTAATAATTAAAATCTAAAATAACAGTTTTACATTACAAAGTCTAAAAAAAATTCTCTTTCTCTCCCCCTCACTCAAGTACCCACTGTGAAACTTAACAGTAAAATATTTTTTCAAGTTTCTCCTGTAGAACCAATAGTAAATTAAAAAATAAACAAAGGAGTGAGAAATAATAAATGCCTAAAAAGCAGTAGAAAGTAACTAAAACTATTGTATTAATTTATATTCCAAGATTTTCCACCTTATGGTTAGTGCGCAGAGAAATGGGATATCTGAAGGATTTGTTCAATATCTTTTGGATAAAAGTTACCATTGGCATACAAATCCAATAAATAAATAAATAAATTTATATTAACATGCATTTACTCCTTCAACATGATTTCTGTGGAACTGTGCCTGGTAACATTAAAAAAAAGGCAAATAAGGGGATACATAGATAGAACTTAGACAGTAATGTGGCTCATCTTGTAGTGTGGCCTTGCCACAAATGTGACTTGTGGGGATGTATGAAAATGATTAGGAGGGATGCTCTCAGAGTAATAAAAACTTTGTAAATTTATGGATTATTTTAAAGACTTGCATCCTGCTCTAGACAGTTTGTTTGAATAGAGGCCTTATACAAGTTGCTAAGAAAAACATGCTTGTATGAAAAACTTGTTTATATCTTTTCTGCTGTTTATTTTTTTAAAAGATAAATAGAAAGGAACATATGAAAACAACAATTTATCTTACTTTTCGAAAAAGTTTTTAATGGAATAGTTCAGAGACACAGGCATATCATGCTGTAGTGGTTTTATTCAGCAGTAAAACTGCAGCTCTTTTGTTGTAGACTGAACCATGACAAAAAGGCAGGCAGTGAAATTATATATTGTCAAGAATCTGTTGAGCATTTGGGATGAAGATATTCCTCTACATAAGATTTGGATCCAGCTGGCTAAAAGATGAACTGGCCAGAGTGCTGAAACTATAAGACAAATCTGGCTTTAAATGGTCAACAAAATAGAGTTCCCTTTTCCATTTGGGGAGAAAAAGAAAACAAATTGAAAAACATTCCTCCAGGAGGTCTTTTATTAGCATCCTTTGGCCAACCCTTTGTCATTTTTAGACTGTATTGTTCACAGATAAGGTGATCAAAAAACTGGAAAAAGTCTGTACGTCTCTCAACTTCTTTGAAATGTGATATTATATCCTTGACCTGATTTCATGTATTTTCCAGTGGAAGAAACTTTGTCCATGTATACATGAAACATATTTTCACCCTACCACAAATGAAAAATTTATCCGAGCTTACATATAATGAATAGTTAAAATATCAGTAACGTTGATCTTATCATTTTTTGAATAAAACAGTGTATGATTTTAATTTGCAAAAAACCCCCCCAAAATTGTTTCTAGAACAAAACTTTAAAGATGCTTATAGCAGGCCAGAGTGGCAGCTGGTTTTTTAAAAACAGTTTTAAGCAGTGGTTTAGATGCTGTGCTTGTTTAATAGGCAGCTACTCCATCTTAATATTAGCATCTTAACAGCTGCTTTAAATAAATATTCCTAACTGAACTGCTACAAGTGTAAACAATGCAATCCTATATATAGCTTATACAAATTCTCCCAGATGAATGTCTGTAAAACTAGAGCCTTAATAGTAACCAATGCATTAAAGTAAAAATGTTCATAGCTGCTAAATTGGAAGTATGTTTTCCTTAGAAGTCAGCTTACTACAGCAGAGGATTTACAGTAACTGCAATAATGTAAAAAAAAAATCAATTTACCGTTTTCATTTGATTTGGATTCATGGGGGAAAAATCTAAAGTCCTTAATATTAAGAATTTCTCAGTGTTCTTCGTTTACTTATTTCTTCCCAAAGGACTTGACCTTCCTACAAAGCAGTCATGTACTGAGAGGAATGCTTTAGACTGAATGCTTGTTCTTCCAGGAATTAAAATCATCCCCATTTATTGAGAAATCTACTGTCTTGAAAAAAAATTCTTTCTTTCTCTCCTTAAAGTTACAAGAAAATATCCAATAATAGTATAATATCATAAGACAAGGAATTGCTTGGTCAGAATCTAGTTAAGTGTTTGAACTCACACCACTATGTTTTGCTAGTTTAAAGCAATTCATACTTTGGGCAGGTGAACAACGTGAAATGTAATAAACAATACTGATAAATATAACAAAAAACATAAAAGACACTTTATCATAGGTGTCCTCTGTTATGGCCTCTGATTTATGGAACACTGGAAACTTGGAGGGTCCTCTTGGCCTTCTAGTAGACTAGGAAGACCCACAACATTCCCACCAGGAACTAGGATTGGAAATCCCAATGTTTATTATGTACTGTATTGTGTTTTTTAAATTGTGTGATAGCTAATGGTTCAATTAGTAGATGGGCAGTTAGATAAATTTGAAACAAACTGATTGAGTTTTTTCAGCAAAAATATGTGAATATTGCAAACAATCATCCCGGTGGAGAGTTGGGGCACGTGCAAAATGCTTACTTCTTCCTGGGGTGGGGTGGGGGGGAATAACAGAAAATAATTGAGAAGCACTGATTTATAACAAGCTAGCTCTAGATGTCCAATATAGTTTTGCTGTATAACCAAGGAACGTTGATTGTATTAGAGGACAGGAACTTTGCAGAATGAATCCTTAAAGACATTTTATTTATTTATTTATTTATTTATTTGTTTGTTTGTTTGTTTGTTTGTTTGTTTGTTTGTTTGTTTATTTGTTTATTTATTTATTACTTAGATTTGTATGCCGCCCCTCTCCAAAGACTCGGGGCGGCTTGCATTTTTATTAATTTTTCAAAAATATATTTATCTTTACTTGCTCTGCTTGAAAACAGTGGAAGGTCAGAAATCATTAGGTGTTGGATTCAAAACTTACTTTGCCTGAATTGAAGCAAGATGCTGAAATATGGATGCCCTTTTCCCATAGCCCTTTCTCGATTCTTCTTCCCTAGTGCAACCATCTGCTAAAGAAGGATTTCAGAACTCATAGGAACTCATGCAAAGCACTAGTTTTTGAATCATTAAGAGAGCAACTGCCATAGCTGTAAGGTTTCAGCCACCCAAAGAACATCTTGAAATAATTCCATAGATGCCATGGAAGCTTGGGGGAAAATATGAAAATTGTGCTTCCATCACAACCATTATGACTTTTTCTACAGTCCTGTTTTCTAATGTACTGGAGAAGATCTGGGAAAGAAATACTATAGACTAGGATAACTGCCTTTTCCTGATGTATTCATACCACTCTGGATATGATGCAGTATGTTGTTTGTTATTCAGGAAGAATACTGTGCTATTTTTTAAAAGTGAGCAATCAAAACTTATTTTGCATCATAATAACATTTTGATCTTCTCCAAGGATGGAATTTGTGTCTTAATTCAGCTGACTTTTTATCATTTCTGGCATTCTTGAGTGAAGCTGGTCTATAGCTCTGTCTGTCTGTCTGCCTATCTATCTATCCTTATATATTTATATTGTTTTATAATTTTACACACAGACATACACTCCCTTTAAATGCATGATATAGAAAAAAAGGCTTCATTTCCCCCCCTGGTAAATCTAAATTCTATATATTATTTTTTTGGGAACGCTAACCTGGCATTTTGTTTTAGACAAAAGCTGCCTATTTTTTAAAGCTTTTAAATTAAATTTGATTTGTTTTAAGTTTGACTGCTTCTGGTAAGTTTACTGCTATGTATATATCCTACATTGTTTTATAATTGAAATATTTTCAAATATGGAATCATCCCTGGAATATTTTTGTTTCAGAATTTATTTTTTTAAAAACCTAATGTACTTTAGAGATAGAATTTATAAAATAGTATACAGTAAATGGATAAGGTGCCCATCCCAGGTATTCCTTGGTTTTGATTGTACCATGATATTTTATTACATGAAATATATCCTTACAGCATCAGAATTATAAGAATAAATTATTGCTATGTTGAATGTACAGGTGGGCAATGCCATTTGATATAATAATCTTTAATTAAATGTGGTTCCTGGAGCAAATGAATTATTGTTAATAACTGCATTTAAAAATAACTTTATATCCTAAATCTACCTTGTGCAGTTTTCAATTTTGTGTTACAAGATGTCTCGAAGTGTGACTTGTCTGATTGGAAAAGCAGGAAAGAGGGGAGGGGAAGGGCTAATGGAATTCAGACAAGCAATAATTAGTAGGCCAGGAAATAGGGCAATTTTAAAAATGATTCATGGCAAGTGGGAATGAGACATTTACATTCTAAGAATTAATTATGGGAGTTGTCTAAATTATGAGCAGAAAGCAGAAGTGCAGGGAATAAAACGTGGTTGAGAGATGATTTCATATAATATGTTCTGTGCAAAAGATTTACAGTATTTTTTTTAATGCAAACTTGTATTAGAGCACATTTTCGAATGAGTACAAAGATTTCCTTCCTTCCTTCCTTCCTTCCTTCCTTCCTTCCTTCCTTCCTTCCTTCCTTCCTTCCTTCCTTCCTTCCTTCCTTCCTTCCTTCCTTCCTTCCTTCCTTCCCTCCCTCCCCTCCCCTCCCCTCCCCTCCTCTCCTCTCCTCCCTTCCTCATTTCATATAATTCAGAGTTCTGACTGGTGGAAGTCATCACAGAATAGACAGAAAGATAGACTGGGATTGAAAAATTTAAAGCAGTATAGCTCAACCTCAGCACTGTTAAGATATGTGAACTTCAATTTCCAGAATTTTACAACCAGCAAGCTGATTGGGGAATTCTGGAAGTTGAAACCCACATATCTTAAAGCTACCGAGACTCAAAAACTCTTGTTTTAAGGACATGCTGAGACATACTTGATCTTTTTACACTAAAGGAGATGGATTTTAGTATACTTTCATATCTATATTATTGAAAATCATGAATTCTAATATCAAACTCTAAACATGCAGCAAATTATAAAAAAGATTAGATCATAGGTCAAGGATTGTCTGTTTTACAATTGAAGAATCCTATAAAACTCAGAGATGAACCATTACATCAGACCAGCCACAAGGCTATGAATAAGACTATACCTTGGCAGATGATTATCCATTTTGTAGTTGCGTGACTAGTTTTCATTTTCAAGCTATGTTTCATTTGCAAGGGAATTGGTGTTCAGGGTTAAATTTCAATACTAATGTATGCCAGAATGGTATCATGCAGAACAGGTGATCAGCTGCCTCTGGATAAATACTGCATGTAGGAAAACCATCTTCAGGTAGCAGTGCTTTCTTTTGTCAACTTGAAGGCTACACTCTGGAAGTGAGTTGACTATTTTGAAAGTGGAATTCAAAAATTTTAAGAAATGAAATGAATGCCTTGATCTTAGCCTGATTCCTAAATTGCAATACGAAAGAAAGAAAGAAAGAAAAAGAAAAAAAGAAAGAAAGGGAATGGAAGGAAGGAAAAGAAGTAAGGAAGGAAAGGAAAGAAAGACAAAAAACCAAAAGAAAGGAAAGGGAAAAAAAAGGGAAGGGTCATATTTCATACTTCCTCGCCAATAATCTGTCTACTTATTAAACATTGGAAAATAAAGGAAAATACTTCAGAAATGTACGCCTGAATTCCCTATTGTACATCAGGAATTGAACATAATGGAACATCTTCAAGTCTTCATATCGATTCATGAAATTGAGAATAGCACATAATGGATGGCTTTCCTTCCTTGTGCTTGTTGATGTATCTTTTGAGGCATAAAACCTGAAGAAGCTAACTTTCTCATGTATACACACAAAAATGTTAAAAAGCTATGCTTACCAAGCACATCTAAATTATACAAAAGTAACCAAAATATCTTTACAATCCTCGAGGCATGTAACAAACCTTTGAGCACCCCAATGTTTGGATTTGCCATTACTGCTCTGATCATATTTATTCATGCCTGATTACATCCCAAAATTGCAGTATGATTTATATGAAACTTCCCTTGAAAAGCACCTACTTTTCAATAGGTTTATAATGCACTGACAAATCAACTTTTAGATTAGCTTTTCTTAATTTAGATCTATTGCCAGTTTAAAAAATAGAAAAGTGTAATTAAATAAAATGTATAGAATAAGGTGAATAAACGGAATAAAAAATATGAAACAGCAGTGCACACTACTAAGAGTAAAATTCTTGGATAAAATTTGCATCTAAATCTAAATGGAACTGTACATACTCAATTTACAATAAAGTAATCTAATAATGTCTGCAATTGTACTATGATTTTTTAAAAAATCTGGATTTTCACTTGTGTAAACAAAAATGAATATAATACAGATAATTTTTTTTTTAATAAATGAAGGCTTGAGACCAATAGCCATGCATATTTAGCACTGTTATACAAAACCTCACTATGTTGTATGTGTTAGGACTTTCATATCTGATAAAAGAATGCCAAATAAAACTCTTGAAGCTGACCTGAAAGCCGAAAGAAGCTTTAACTTATTCTTGTAAAACAAACATTACCATAGCATATGAAAAAGAAACTTCATCGAATCCTCATCACAAGGGCAGGCTGAATTAGCCATAGGACTTTGCTAAAACTCCACTATAGGACTCCTGAGCATAGGCCTGTGATGGCCAACCTATCATGCCACAAGTGGCATGCTGAGCCATATCAGTGGGCATGCAAGCTCAAGTCCAGAACACATGCATGCACTAGCCACTGATTTCGGGGTCTTCTGGGCATTGGGAAACAGGCTGTTTCCAGCCTCCAGAGAAGGTGGGGAAGGCCAGTTTTTCCTCTCTCCAAACTTCAGAGCCTTTCTAGGATTCTGGGGAGGGCGAAAGTGGCCTCCCCTCCCCCAGAGGTGCTCTGGAGGCTAAAAATGGCCCATTTCCCAACTTGAAGAAGTTGGGAAACGGGCCACTTCTGGCCTCTGGAGGGCCTCCGAGGTGTGGGGAAGGTCGTTTTCACCCTCCCCAGGCTTTGGGGGCAGCGAAAAATGGGCATGCCATCATGTGCCAGGAGGGATTGGTCATGTGCGCATGCAAGGGGGGGCACATAAAATTATGGGGGTGGGCACGCATGCGCATGACCCCCCTGCAACCCTCCCTTTTGGCACGTGAACCAAAAAATGTTTGCAATCACTGCCATAGGCCATTAAATATAACCGTAAAAAAAACCCTTAACTATGATGGCGAATTTTGTGATAATTTAATTAGCTGATTTCCATCTGAGATGGTTAAACTGCTGAGATAGGTTTGTGAGTAAGACAACTCTTTATGGTCTTGATGTTCAGGGGCCATTCTAATGAGTCCCAATATTACATAGACTAAAAGAAAAGAATGCAAGAATAAAGCTTTTTAGAATCAAAATTTCTGTTTTAAAAAGGCTATAACTGCTCCTGCCTCTCGCCATTGCAGTGGCTCAGCGGGTGGCAGTTTGAATTTGTTGATCTTGGGACCTGCCCTGGATGCTGCCTGATAGGAACTCCTGGGAAGTCCAGTGCTGTAGACTATCAAGTCAAAAAAGGAGCTTATGGCAAGCCCTCTCTGAAATGCTGCCAGGAAAACGGCATGGATGCTGTTACTAGAAGTCAATAGTGACTACAGGGTGTCTTGTCTTGTTTTGTTTTATTTTCATAATTGCAATAGACTTGCCAACAGATTTCTGCCATAGATTAGCAACAACTCACTGGCGTAGAATTCAGAAAATAATTTTGTTTAATTAAACATATGTAGTTAGTGACTGGTATTTTTTATTTTTTTAAAAAAAAATCTCTCTAGAAGTGGTAATAGTTGTAGCTTTATGAGGATGCAAACTTACTTTTCGTGTGATAGGTAACTTAAAACAGAGAAAACTGCTGTTATTAACTACCAATAGGGGAGTTATCTTATGCTGCTCAGAGTTACTGGAACCATGATATGGATGGCAAATTCCTTCCTTCCTTCCTTCCTTCCTTCCTTCCAGTAGTGGGTTTTAAAACCCTTTACTACCGGTTTGCATGTGCATTTATGCATGTGACTCTCCCATGCATGCGCAGAAGCGTCCCAGGCAGGTGTACGGGGCTTTCTGCCACCAGTGCTACCGATTCTAAGAACCGGTCTGAACTGGGAGCAACCCACCAGTCCATCCATCCATCCATCCATCCATCCCACAAATTTCTATGATTAATTACTGTGATATCCCAAAGGTGTGTGTGTGTGTGTATTATGGAATTTCAGTAATCTTTTTTTAATGAAGCTTTTAGTAAAAAATTAAAAATACTTCATTGTACATTGTCCTGGTGTAAAAACAGCTTCTTGTTTGAGAATTGAATGAAGTGAAATTTTCTTAGATACCTTCTGCTTTGAAGGTTTTAAAAGTTTTAAGTAAGTTTCGTGTACAATAAGTATAATCCTTTGAAAAGATATATTTCATTTCTATTCCTGAAAAGAATTGTATGGCTAATACAATGACACTCTCATGACATAAACTCTTTTCTTTTTCTTTTAAAACTTGGTATGTAACAATACTAAATCAGATGAATAATCATCTGCCTGCCTGCCTGCCTGTCTATTGGACTCGGGGCAGCTTGCCTTTAGAATCTTGCTTTATGAATTACAGTATTTTTTAAATTCATCTATTATTTATTAGTAATATTTGTATGCCGCCCAATTCCAAATTGACTCTGGGCCGCTTACAATCATAAAACAGTATAACAATAGAGATTACAATCATAACAAGAATAAAAAACAATATAAAAATACATTTGATCCCCCATAAAAAGCCATACATACTCTCAGTCATTCATGGCCAAACCAAGGTGACAATGGCCCCATGTCTGCCAGAAAATCCAGATCTTAAAGGCTTTCTAGAAGGCCGGTAGGGCAGGGATAGTGCGGATCTCTGGCGACAGTTGGTTCCATAGCATTGGAGTCACTACAGAGAAGGCCCTTGTTTATGCTTTTTCTCAAAACTCATTTTTGCAGTTAGTTATTCTTTCCTTCTGTGGTAGTTGAGGCAGATTACTGTATTTCTTCTATCAGTGATCTCAGCAGGCATTATATAATCTTGATTCATAAGTGATGCAACTTTTTTCTCAATACTTTAACTATTACATGCATTTCTTTTAATATTTTTAACTCAAAGCCTATATAGGTAGTTCTCAATTTATGACCACAACTGAGTCTAAAGTTTATACTGTTAGACAGTTGTTCAGTGAGCTTGGTTCCATTTTACAGCCTTTCTTACTACAATTGTTATGTGAATCTGGCTGCCCAATTGACTTTACTTGTCTCAGGGTCACAAAAGTTGACCTCATGACCTTGAGACACTACAGCTGTCATCAATCAATAGGAGTCAGTTGCCAAGTGTCTGAATTTTGATCATGTGATTATGGCTATGCTCCAAGGATTGTGTGAAGAATATTCATAAGTCACTTTTCTTAGTGCTGTTATAACTTCAAATAATCACTAAATGAATAAGTTAATGACTAACTTTGTTTCCTCTACTGCCTTTTATAAAGTCTGGCAAAATCAATCCAAAATGTTATATACAACTGCATAATTAAATTAAGGGTTTTTTCTCCAGTGAGATCAGTTCACCGTATGAGCCTTAGAAAAGTATCATCTCTCAAAATGAGATATACAGATTTTGTTTTGTGAGATACTAAATGCCAACTATAGCCTTGATTGGGCTAATTACTTATTTTTTTATTTGCCTTTATTATATTCTCATATGCTCTCTTCTTTTTTCATTCCCAATCATTCATTTGTATACATCTAAAATCTAATCTAGAAGTTTACCCAACTCTATGGAACAGAGTTGGCAAATACATAGGGAGCTACGTTAAGGATGAATAATCCCCATTATTGCTGCCTCTTGGAACCATTCATCAAATTCACTATTCTTCCCATTTCAGTGCTTACACTCTGGCCTAAGTGAGACCTGTTCTAACAGTGATCAAAATAGGAATTATATGATTCTGACTGAACTTATAGACTGGTCTAGTGGAATACATTTGACTACTTCGTAAAAATCACGGTTTCACAGAACATTTGGTGTGTGTATGTTGCTATTAACAGGATGTATGTTAATAAAGGTCCACTAAGTCTGAATGTATGTACTTGCATCATTATTGTTTTTCAATCCTATGATGCAATTATGATGTACAATATAAACAAGAATTACAATATCAATTATATTTTGGATGTCAGTTGTCTGGACTGTTTAGGAAATAATCCTTATTGCACCATAAGTTGCAGATTGGAGTTTTGATGATTTGGGGATTTTAGTGGGTGAATTCTTATACTACTAACTTGAAAACTAAAGTTCTTGGCATGTGTCCGTGAAATGACACAAATGGAATGTAGTAATGTTTTGGAATCCATTTGATTCCAATGGAATCAAATATGCTGTCCACTTGAGTGGGTTCAATTTTTTTTACTACCACTCTGTGGGCATGGCTTGATGATCATGTGATTGTGGGCATGCCTTTATGGTCATGTGACAGGTTAGGATTTGCTGGGTGATCATGTGACTGGGTGGTCACGTGGTTGAGTGGGCACGGACAACTAGATGTCACTCCAGTCAAGAGTTAGGGCTAGGATGCCTGGCCTCTCTTCATCTCAAAGGCCTCAACGAGATACAATTTCTCTGTCTACTTACTATTATTGAACATCCAAAATCTACTATTTAATCCTATGTATATGTATGTATATAATCCTATGTATATATGCCATATGTGCACATGCGTATTACACACAGGTACACAAAAGATATGCTATCCAATATATATATTCTGTGTATGTGTGTGTGTGTGTGTGTGTATGTGTATGTATGTATGTATGTATGTATGGGCTGAGAGCCAAATAAGGAGCTGTGATGTTCCTTCAATATACCAGGGTGATTCGACACAAAAATATGTAACCCTTCCCTGGTGCAGAGCTGAAGGGATTGGATACTGTAGCCTAGAGGATAATTCTCTGCCTTACAAGGCAAAGGTTGCAGGTTCAAGTCCCAGTGGGTATGGCTAGCTGATGAGGCCAAAATAAGGCCGAAATAGATCTATCCTAGTCTCCCTTAATTTTCAAATTCAGCAAAAGCACATATATATATGTTTTTTTATGTCGGATTACCCTGGTATATTGAAGGAACAAGCTAGGGTGAACAACGGAAGGGGTTATCTCCATGGATGTTTTTTTCTATAGGACATATTGCTCCGCCTCTCTATTTTCCCTAAAACAACAAATGAGCTAAATTGTCTTGAAAAATGTTCAATGGCATAGGGAATCTTAAAATTTGGTCCTTCTATCTTAATCTAGCACCTTTATCTATATACACATTATAGCTTGCTAAAAGCAAAGGAGTTGTTAAAAGTATGAATTATGACTTTGCATAAACTTCACATATAATACAGTGATCCCTCGATTTTCGCGATCTTGTTCTTCGCGAAACGCTATATCGCGATTTTTCCCACCCGATGACGTCACTCTCTTCCTTCCTTTCTCATCTTTCTTTCTCTCTCTCTTTCTCTATCTTGCTTCTTCCTCTCTCACACTCTCTTCCTCCCTCTCTCATCTCTTTCTTTTCTTCTCTCTCTTTCTCTATCTCTCCCCCTCTTGCTGGCGGGCGGCGGGCGGCGGGCGGGCGAGCGCATCAGCGAGGAAGACCCAGGGAAGGTTCCTTCGGCCGCCCAGCAGCTGATACTGCTCGGCAGCGCAGCGAGGAGCCGAATCGGGGTTTCCCCTTTGCGTGGGTGGCGGGGAAACCCTGATCTTCGTCTGCTCGCTGCTGCTGCGCTGCCGAGCAGATCAGCTGCTGGGCGGCCGCAGCAGCAGCGAGCAGACGAAGATCGGGGTTTCCCCGCCGCCCACGCAAAGGGGAAACCCCGATTCGGCTCCTTGCTGCGCTGCCGAGCAGATCAGCTGCTGGGCGGCCGAAGGAACCTTCCCTGGGTCTTCCCCGCCACCCACGCAAACTCCACCATCTGCGCATGTGTGGCCATGAAAAAAGGGCGCGCATGCGCAGATGGTGTTTTTACTTCCGCAACCCTACATCGCAAAAAATCGATTATCGCAAGGGGTCTTGGAACGGAACCCTCGCGATAATCGAGGGATCACTGTATACAGTTTTAATGCATTAAATATCAGGAATCTGTACATGATGCTCTCTACAAAATATATTTTTACCATGTGTACTGGAATAACCAAGTACTGTAAATGTGTTTGTTAAATCTACTAATATTAATATTTCCTACTAAAGAGAATAATTTTTGTTTTGCTTTTATCCAGAGAACAAAGAACTATCTCTTACTTTGAAGGGAGGTTATTGAGAAAAATCCATGTCTTTCTTTAAGGGAATGGAAATCTAGTTTTGCTAGTGGTTCATGTACTTACATATTGTTCTATTCACTATAATTTCAGCATGATTTTAAAAACTGGGAAAACTGTTACAGTTGTGTCAATTTCTTTTTCATAAAAGATTTACTCTTACGCGTTCTACTTTATGTAAGTACTTTAATACATGCTTTTTTCTAAGTAAGTACCATTATATACACTATATTTAAATGGAAATGGCTCTAACATGCTTTTTTTAAACATGGCTTTTCCAAATATATGCTGATTGTAATGATTTTTTTTCCCTAGCTGAACATAATGGATAGCTGTGGAACTTCTGTCTTGCAACCAGTTCTGCTTTTGGAATAACTACATTTCATTGTAAAATAAATGTACAGTGTTTCACAGTCTTGGCAACTTTGATATGTTAAGTCCACACATTTTAAATTTGCTAAGGTTGAGAAACATTGGGTTACAATTTCCTATGGCTGCTTAAAGGGAATAGTGAGTCACATTTACTGAACCACTTGGTGAAAAGCAAGATGACTTTTTATGAAATTGGATGGTTTTCTCTGATGGAAAAAAAAATTGAATTAATGGTGGATGGTTGAGGTTGTAAAGTCATCTGAATAAAGTAACAATTTAGCATCCTTGCTGAAATCCTTGCTGAATGGCGTGGAAAAGTTGTTTATTATTAGTAGATAAACAAGATGCAGAATGTTATGGTTTAGATAATAAAATATATAATTCCTTGCTACTCCTGAATACAGCAGGAAACTCATGTTAGGTTAACTAAGTAAATAATAAATCATTATGTTGATAACTAAGGCTGTAAATATGTTTCAGAAGTGTAATTATAAATTAATATTCATACAGTGCCAGAAAAAAATATTGTTAACTACAGAATCACGATAAGATAAATTATACATCTGATGGAAAAAATGATAGATGAGTTTTCTTAGAAGAATGTTTCTATTTTGGTGACTAAAATATTTTGAGTACTTGGGATCATCTCCAAAAGACAGCCCTCTCAGACATTCCTGCTTAAATATCAAGATGTGACAGATAATCCTAGAAGAACTAACAGTTTATATTCCTATTTGTATTTAATAGCACTGTGATATTTATTAGTACTTTTATGGAACTTAAATTGGTTTGTTATGGAAAGTCATTGGGAAGTATTTTTTAAAGATTTAGGTGTTTTCAGGTATGAAACTACAAAAAGTGGTTGCAACATACAAAAATAATCTTTTAAATTAAAGTTAATGTTTATTTTTAAGTATAATGATGATTGTGTGCCATCATGTTATACATTCTCGGTGACCCAATAGATCAGTGGTTCTCAATCTGGGGGTCGGGACCTTGTCCACAGCCAATCAGGACTGAGTCTGCCAACTATAAAAATTGCCCCTCAACATAGGATACCCCTCTTTCGATGAAGGACGACTGACAAACTCTGCGTGCACTTCCAACATTGAAAAAAGAATTTTATGATCAAAGGGAAAAAAGTATTAATGAAAACAATAGGGATATACATACAGGACTACCTATATCAACATAAACTCTGTGCCACAATAACGAGCCGGGGTGGCGCAGCAGGTAGAGTGCTGTACTGCAGGCCACTGAAGCTGACTTGTAGATCTGAAGGTCAGCAGTTCAAATCTCATCACCGGCTCAAGGTTGACTCGGCCTTCCATCCTTCCGAGGTAGGTAAAATGAGGACCCGGATTGTAGGGGCAATAGCCTTGCTCTGTTAAAAAAAGTGCTATTGCTAACATGTTGTAAGCCGCCCTGAGTCTAAGGAGAAGGGCGGCATAAAAACCAGCCAACCAACCAACCAACCAACCAACCAATCAATCAATCAAATAAATAAACAAATGACAGCCAGTCAAAACCCAGAATCAGGGTGGGTCTTGGAGACTAGCTCCCCCCCCATGAGAATGGGCCTCTCAGGTGAGTATCAATGCCCTGTTCTCCACAGTAGGGGGAGCTAGTCTTCAAGGATGGGACATGCTAAAGTGGCTTCCCGGGTGGGTGGTATCATTCAATTCTGGCTGGTATCCCCTGGCCTCTGTGCCACCTGCCATCCTTGGAGATTTGCTCCCCCTGCTGTGGAGAACATATTTTTACAATCTAACCAATCAGGCGTTTACAGTGGGGGTGTCCCTCTGACCTTCCTGCCAATCAGCTTAAAGCTTTGTTGGGAGAATTGGTGCTAGACTTATGGTTGGAGTCACCACAACATGAAGAACTGTATTAAGGGGTTGCGGCATTAGAAAGGTTGAGAACGAGTGATAGATTTTCTCTATGGTGATCTGTCTCTAACATGATGCTTCAGCTTTTCCAATGGTACACATTGCTATTCTAAGAGCTGCTGGTCTTCCTTTCCTTCTCTTTCACTTTTTCCACTAGGGCTTTCTCCAGAGCAGTGTTTCCCAACCAGTGTGCTGCGGCACACTAGTGTGCCGCGGGACATGGTCAGGTGTGCCGCGAGCCCGGCCTGGCTGGAGCTTCCTTGGCGGTGACGGCAAGTGAGCTTTTGGGGCCCGGTGGGAGGGCGCCAGCCACTGTTGCAGAAATTTTTGAAGTGGCACAAAGCCACGCAGCCCTGAATCGCTCCCTTCTCCAGCCAGCAAAGTCGGCTGCCCAGGAAAGCGCCGCGTTTGAAAAGTGGGCGTTTAAACAGCGCGCCGCTTTCCCAGGCAGCCGGCTTGCTGGACGGAGAAGCGAGCGATCCAGGACTGTGTGGCTTTGCGCCATGATGACAACGGCGCCATGGTGGCCTTCAAGCGTCGCCCTTCGTGGTGCCCCACCACCCATTCCTGTAGGTAGAAGTCGGGCAGGGTACCAGGAGGCGGAGGCGGCGCGTGGCCGGGCGCTGAGCGCCATGGATACCTGGGAGGGCGAGGGGGTGAATGTGGCCGCTGCCTCTTAGGCGAAGGCAACGGCGGAGTCCGCGCTGGGGCCATGCGGGGCCGCTGATCCAGGGGGCTGCGGACCGGCAAACCGCCCTCCACTCTCTCTCCGCTCTCTCTCTCTTTCTCTCTCTGTTGCCAGCGTGGTGCATGAGAGAGAAAGAGAGAGAGAAAGCAAGAAAGAAATCAAGAGAGAGAGAGAAAGCAAGGGAGAGAGAGAGAGAAAGAGTGTGTGTGTGAGAGAAAGCAAGAGAGAGAAAGCAAAAAGAGAGGAAGAGAGAGAGAGAAAGAAAGAGAAAGAGAGAAAAAGAGAGAGAAAGAAAGCAAGAGAGAAAGAGAAAGAGAGAAGGAAAGCAAGAGAGAGAGAAAGAAAGAGAGAGAGAGAGGGAAAGCAAGGGAGAGAGAGTGTGTGTGAGAGAGAAAGCAAGAGAAAGAAAGCAAGAAATAGAGAAAGAGAGAGAGGGAGAGAGAGAGAGAGAAAGCAAGAGAGAAAGAAAGAAATAAAGAGAGAGAAAGCAAGGGAGAGAGAGTGTGTGTGAGAGAGAAAGCAAGAGAAAGAAAGCAAGAAAGAAAGAGAGAGAGGGGGAGAGAGAGAAAGAAAGCAAGAGAGAAAGAGAAAGAGAGAAGGAAAGCAAGGAAGAGAGAAAGAGGAAGGAGGGAGAGAGAAAGAGCAAAAAAGAGAGGAAGGAAGGAAGGAAGAAAGAGGGATGGAGAGAGAGAGGGAAAGAAAGAGGGAGGGAGAAATAGGGCGAAAGGGAGGAAGAGAGGGGTTTTTTGTCCAAACTTTTTTAGCCCCCCCCCCCCCGCCCTCGCTCAATGTTCCCCAGGATTTTGTAAATGTGAATAATGTGCCGCGGCTCAAAAAAGGTTGGGAAACACTGCTCCAGAGAACTAATATCTAATTCAGCATAATTTGAGCCTGACGATTGGCCTTGAGTGAGAACTCTAGTTTATTTTCTTGTCTGTCCACAATATTCTCAGAAATCTTTTCCAATATCAAAGTGCAAAAATGTCAATATTCCTGATACCTTTTAGCATGCTATTAATTGATATGTAATATTTGGTCCTGATTTATGAAACATCATATCTACACATCTACTTGCATGCTATAAAAAGTATCAAGTACTGATGATGACAACCTACAGATTAATAAAATATTTTTTTCCCTATATCATCTGTTTTATTTAAATGTTAATAGCACATTTTTTTCTTTGGCTTTATGTGCTGCTTGTAATATAGGAAATACATATTCTTTTATCTTTTAATATGGATACATTCTCTTTATGATAGTTTAATGTAATGAAAAATACTTTAGTGGTAATATGTCTTCCTCTATAGATTACCGCTATCTAATGAAAACATGCTGTGCAATCCCATAAAGTGACATATAAACATTTTAGATTAAAATCTGATTTCATTTAAGAGAATTATAACACAAGCATTGCATAAGTTACACAATTTTCTCTGCAAGGATGGAGGTTATCCCAGTTAGTAAATCAAGCAGGCATCTGTATTGGTCAACAGTGATATAGGAAGATCATGGAGATAAATGGCCACTTTGTGAAATTTTATGCTACATGGGAGAAGGCAATAGTAAGGTACTTTTATATTTTACCAAAAACGTGATATGGGTAGATAGATAACAATATAAAGTTATCGACAATAGAGGTAGCCCTCATTTAACAATGGTACTGTGCACTGTAATTTCTGTTGCTAAGTGATGTGGCCATGATTAAACTATTTAGAAATGACAATTCCGCCAGTTCTCAGTTAGTGCCATTAAGCAAGGATCACACATTGTTAAGTAAGCATCTCAAGGGATTATGATTTTTTACTTCCTGCTGGTTTCCCGAATGATTTTGTTTGTGGGAAGTCAGCAGGGAAAGTCACAAGTCATGATCCTATGACTGTGGGACACTGCAATGGTTGGGAATCCAGGCTTGTTGCCTAGTGATCATATGGTATGGTATGGTATGACTGGGATGACTGGGGTGGGAGGGGCTACGGGATGGATGAGATGAATGGTAAGAGTATGAATGGTAGATTTGGCCCACCTGACGCTCAAGAGGCGGGAGGAGATGGGGCACCGATCTCTGGGGTGGCAGAGGGTCGGAATATTCCTGTGTTGCTGGGGAGAGGCAGATATGGCGGGGGCCACGGAGTTAGCCGTTCCAGGGGAACGAGGGACCGTTGCTTAATAACGATCCCTTGTTCTGGCTCCGTGAGCCCAATCTTGGGTACTGGTGATGAGTGTAACTCTGGCCCTGGGCTCAGGTTGCTGCTGCTTAATGCCAGGTCGGTGGTAAATAAAGCTCTCCTCATCCGGGATTTGATCCTGGATGAGGAGGCCGACCTGGCATGTATTACTGAAACCTGGCTGGGCCCAGAGGGAGGTGTTCCTCTCTCTGAAATTTGCCCAGCTGGGTTTCAGATATGGCATCAACCTCGACCCCAGGGAAGGGGGGGAGGAGTGGCTATTATAGCCAGGGAGAGCCTTTGCCTACGTGGACTCATTGCTCCGGAAATTGCGGGTTGCGAGTCACTCCTGATGAAGTTGGACTTAGGGGTTCAGGTGGGCTTATTTCTCACGTACCTGCCTCCCAGCTGCGTGTCAAAAGCCCTGCCTGTGCTACTCGAGGAGGTAGCCGGGTTGGCGTGGAGTTCCCCAGACTTATTGTCTTGGGGGACTTCAACCTGCCGTCACTCGGCGAAACCTCTGGGTTGGCACAGGAGTTCATGGCCACCATGACAGCCATGGACCTGACTCAAGTAGTACGGGGTCCGACTCATGAGGGGGGGCACGCACCCGACATGGTATTCCTTTCCGAGCAATTGAGTAATGGTCTGAGACTAAGGGGCTTAGAAGCAGTGCCTTTGTCATGGTCAGACCATTTTCTACTACGGCTTGACTTCCTGGCTCCAATCCTTCCCCGCAGGGAGGCGGAACCAATTAAGATGTTCCGCCCCAGACGCCTGATGGACCCAGAGGGCTTTCAGACGGCGCTTGGGGTTATTCCAGAGGCACTTGTCCACAGTTCGGCAGAGTCTCTTGCGAAAGCCTGGAATGAGGCTGCAGCAGGGGCTCTTGACCGGATTGCGCCTTTGCGACCTCTCCGTGGCGCTAGACCCCGTAGAGCTCCATAGTTCAACGAGGAGCTCCGGGAGTTGAAACGCCAGAAGAGACGTCTAGAGAAGCGATGGAGGAAGAGTAGGTCTGAATCTGATCGAACACTTGTAAGAGCTTTTATTAAGACTTACAAAGTGGCGCTCAAGGCGGCAAGATGCGCGTACCATGCCGCTTTGATTGCATCAGCGGAATCCCGCCCGGCCGCTCTGTTTAGGGTGACCCGCTCCCTTCTTAATCAGGGGGGAGTTGGGGAGCCCTTGCAGAGTAGTGCCGAGGACTTTAACACGTTTTTCGCTGATAAAGTCGCTCGGATTCGGGCCGACCTCGACTCCAATTGTAAAACAGAGTCGACTGACAATGAGTCAGTCGAGGTGACTGGGGCACGTACTTGTCCACCTGTCTGGGAAGAGTTTGATCTGGTGACACCTGATGAAGTGGACAAGGCCATTGGAGCTGTGAGTTCCGCCACCTGTTCACTGGATCCGTGTCCCTCCTGGTTGGTTTCGGCCAGCAGGGAGGTGACACGGAGCTGGGCCCAGGAGATTACCAACGCTTCCTTGGGGAGGGGAGTTTTTCCATCACTCTATAAAGAAGCGCTTGTGCGCCCCCTCCTCAAGAAGCCCTCCCTGGACCCAGCTGTGCTTAATAACTACCGTCCAGTCTCCAACCTTCCCTTTATGGGGAAGGTTGTTGAGAAGGTGGTGGCACTCCAGCTCCAGCGGTCCTTGGAAGAAGCCGATTATCTAGGTCCCCGGCAGTCGGGTTTCAGGCCCGGTTACAGCACGGAAACTGCTTTGGTCGCGTTGATGGATGATCTCTGGCGGGCCCGGGACAGGGGTTTGTCCTCTGTCCTGGTGCTCCTTGACCTCTCAGCGGCTTTCGATACCATCGACCATGGTATCCTTCTGCACCGGATGGAGGGGTTGGGAGTGGGAGGCACTGTTCTTCAGTGGTTCTCCTCCTACCTCTCTGGCCGGTCGCAGTCGGTGTTAGTGGGGGGACAGAGGTCGGCTCCTAGGTCTCTCCCTTGTGGGGTGCCTCAGGGGTCGGTCCTCTCCCCCCTGCTATTTAACATCTACATGAAACCGCTGGGCGAGATCATCCAAGGACATGGGGTGAGGTATCATCAATATGCGGATGATACCCAGCTTTACATCTCCACCCCATGCCCAGTCAGCGAAGCGGTGGAAGTGATGTGCCGGTGCCTGGAGGCTGTTGGGGCCTGGATGGGTGTCAACAGACTCAAGCTCAACCCGGATAAGACGGAGTGGCTGTGGGTTCTGCCTCCCAAGGACAACTCCATCTGTCCGTCCATTACCCTGGGGGGGGGGAATTATTGACCCCCTCAGAGAGGGTCCGCAACTTGGGCGTCCTCCTCGATCCACAGCTCACATTAGAACAACATCTCTCAGCTGTGGCGAGGGGGGCGTTTGCCCAGGTTCGCCTGGTGCACCAGTTGCGGCCCTACCTGGACCAGGACTCATTGCTCACAGTCACTCATGCCCTCATCACCTCGAGGCTCGACTACTGTAATGCTCTCTACATGGGGCTACCTTTGAAAAGTGTTCGGAAACTTCAGATCGTGCAGAATGCAGCTGCGAGAGCAGTCATGGGCTTACCCAGGTATGCCCATGTTTCACCATCACTCTGCAGTCTGCATTGGCTGCCGATCAGTTTCCGGTCACAATTCAAAGTGTTGGTTATGACCTTTAAAGCCCTTCATGGCACTGGACCAGAATATCTCCGAGACCGCCTTCTGCCGCACGAATCCCAGCGACCGATTAGGTCCCACAGAGTGGGCCTCCTCCGGGTCCCGTCAACTAAACAATGCCGGTTGGCGGGCCCCAGGGGGAGAGCCTTCTCTGTGGCGGCACCGGCTCTCTGGAACCAACTCCCCCCGGAGATCAGGACTGCCCCTACTCTTCCTGCCTTCCGTAAACTCCTCAAAACCCACCTTTGCCGTCAGGCATGGGGAAACTAAACATCTTCCCCTGGGCACGTTGAATTTATATATGGTATGCTTGTGTGTGTGTGTGTATGTTAGTATAGGGGTTTTTCTTAAATTTATAATATTTTAATTAATTGGATTAATGTATTGGATTGTCTTTTCACTTGTTGTGAGCCGCCCCGAGTTTTCGGAGAGGGGCGGCATACAAATCCAAATAATAAAAAATAATAATAATAATAATAATAATAATTATGTAGCTATCCAATGACCAGATGTTTAAGTGATCATAAGTACTATTTGTTTAGTGCCATTGCAGGTTCAAATGATTGTTGAATTAATATAATATGGATGATGTGTCCCTCAAATAGGATAGCCCTCAACATGCTGTTGAAGATCCTTTGGAGTACTCATTGCATTTATAATGTGGATAGATTTTAATTGGTATGCTCTGCTCTGCTGTGCTATGACATCGCTCTAATCTTCATATGTATACAAGTTAAAATATTTGAATTAATAATCTGTAAAGAGTTACATATTTTGAACATATGCTGATTGAATTCAGTGGAATGCATTCAAAAATCTGCAAAGGATTATAGTAGTAACATTTTTGGATTATATTCCTGAAAATATTTCTTTGCTTAATATGATTTGAATGGGTGATGTAAGAGGTTATCTACTAGAGATGTGCCATTGCAGTGAGAATTTCTTGAAGAACTTCTTGAACTTCTTGAACTCATAAAGAATTAATTCAGATTACCTATGAAAAAGAGCTGTTTCTGGCAGATGGAAAGCACTCAAGTATATGTGATAGGGACATTGTGAATTGTGTTCTTGATGACATAGGACAGCATTGTACATGATTACTTTCAAGCTCATCATTTCTTCTCTCTTATGTTTGCCTCAGATATCTTGTGATATTTTCCACATTTCTCTTTAATATTCCTGAAGTTTCAGGAATCTTGATATAGGAAGCATCAGTGGGAATCATTGTCATAAAACTAGAGAAATAGTGAAGGGACTTCAATGTCTATAAACATACTAATTCACATTGTTTTAGTAGAGATAGTAATAAATTCAAACATCAGTAAGTCAAGATGTTAGACTAAAAAATGATAGGCGCTACAGTCCTTCAGACTACGGTAATTCCTAATTCAGTTTCTGACAAATTGATTTTCTTAAAAAGTAATGAAAAAAATTCATTCAAGGATTTTGCACATATAGAAACCATTTGGAATGTCCATCTGTGACATCAATATACTGTATAACCATGACTGTGATTTATTTCAGTTGTTCTCAGTCCTCATATTCATTGTCTAGAATTTAGCTGTAAGTATCCTATTTTAATAAAAGCTAATGTCCTAAACCAGTGATGGTGAACCTATGGCACGGGTGCCACAGGTAGGACGTGGAGCCATATCTGCTGGCACGTGAGCCGTTGCCCTAACTTAGCTCCAATGTGCATGTGTGTGCCGGTCAGCTGATTTTGTCTTGTACAGAGGCTCTGGGAGGGTGTTTTTGGCTCCACAAAGCCTCCAGGAGGATGGGGGTGGGAGTTTTGGAGCTTGGGAAGGGCGAAACGTGAGCCTACTGGACCCACCAGAAGTTGGGAAACAGGCTGTTTCCAGCCTCCAGAGGGCCTCCAGGGGATAGGGAAAGCTGTTTTCACCCTCCCCAGGCATTGAATTATGAGTGTGGGCACTCGCGCACGTGCGATAGTGCACGCCCACGCTCTTTTGGCACCCGAGGAAAAAAGATTCGCCATCACTAGCCTAAACAATGGGTAGGCAAGTGCTTAATGTTAGAAATGTAAGAAAAGGCCATTATTGCAGTCTGAAGGATGCTGGTATCTAAGGTTTGCCTATTTGCCGATGACTCTATGTAAAATAATGCACTTGGGGAAAAGGAATCCTCAATCTGAGTATTGCATTGGCAGTTCTGTGTTAGCAAAAACTTCAGAAGAGAAAGATTTAGGAGTAGTGATTTCTGACAGTCTCAAAATGGGTGAGCAGTGTGGTCGGGCAGTAGGAAAAGCAAGTAGGATGCTTGGCTGCATAGCTACAGGTATAACAAGCAGGAAGAGGGAGATTGTGATCCCCTTATATAGAGCGCTGGTGAGACCACATTTGAAATACTGTGTTCAATTCTGGAGACCTCACCTACAAAAAGATATTGACAAAATTGAACGGGTCCAAAGAGGGGCTACAAGAATGGTGGAAGGTCTTAAGCATAAAACGTATCAGGAAAGACTTAATGAACTCAATCTGTATAGTCTGGAGGACAGAAGGAAAAGGGGGGACATGATCAAAACATTTAAATATGTTAAAGGGTTAAATAAGGTTCAGGAGGAAAGTGTTTTTAATAGGAAAGTGAACACAAGAACAAGGGTACACAATCTGAAGTTAGTTGGGGGAGAGATAAAAAACAACATGAGAAAATATTATTTTACTGAAAGAGTAGTAGATCTTGGAACAAACTTCCAGCAGAGGTGGTTGGTAAATCCACAGTAACTGAATTTAAACATGCCTGGGATAAACATATATCCATTGTAAGATAAAATACAGGAAATATTATAAGGGCAGACTAGATGGACCATGAGGTCTTTTTCTGCCGTCAGTCTTCTATGTTTCTATGTTTCTAGTAATGATTTGTCCTGGATTGTATAAGGATTCCTGACTTAGGCAGGGGGTTGAACCAGAAGACTTCCAAGGTCTTTTCAAGCCCTATGATTCTATGAGGTGTATGAATAAGTGAATAATTCCTAGTTATATTCTTGTCACATTCTTGTGATAAATAATTTCTGAGGCGTGGAATAGATGTGTGATGTGTTAACTGCGTTGTCTGACATTGGTAGTGATTAATAAAGTGGTTTTGCCCTGAATTTTTATTTGCTGTAAATAAATACATTTACTTATTTTGCTAAAAGGCATAAAAGGAAAATTATAATATAAATGCAATATAAAATGTGTGAAGAGTATTTGTATAGCCTCATATGTTCTGATTTCCAAAAGTTGTTATTTCACTTGAAATTATTTTAGCTGAACTTATGATAAGTAGACAATAACAAACTGAAGAGAAATGCACTGTTATTTATCAAATCATAGAATAGAATGTTGCTCATTTTTATGGTTAACGAAGTACTGAGGGAAGGACCAGGAAAACACTATTTCTTAGCATAGGATTGTCAGGTGTATTATAGTAAAAGATAATCTAAAAAATGGTAATATTTGCTAGGGATGAATTTGAAATACAATGGCGGAAAATCACACACATAAACAAATTACTACTAAATGGTTAAGTTAATGAATGGTTGGAGTTGATGGTATGTGGAAGTTCCTAATTAAGAGCAAGATGTTGTATCCTAGAATACAGCTCACCTGTATGGAACCCAGATTGCATGTCTGACATCAACACAATTGAGAAAGTCCAGAAATATTTCACACTCCTCTTCCCGCAAAAAAATACCTTACTCCGCCAGGCTTGAAATTCTCCGATTAGACAATTTACAACTCCATCGTCTCAGTTCCAACTTAAAAATAGTTCATAAAATCATATACCAAAATGTCCTTCCAGTTAGTGACTACTTTACCTTCAACCGCAACAGCACACGAGCATGTAATAGATTTAAACTAAATGTCAACTGCTCTAAACTAGATTGCAAAAAATACGACTTCAACAATAAGAGTAATCAACACCTGGAATGCTCTACCTGACTCTGTGGTTTCTACTCCTAACCCCAAAACGTTTAACCATAGATTATCTACAATTGACCTCTCTCCCTTTCTAAGAGGTCTATAAGGGGTGTGCATAAGCGCACCATTGTGCCTACCGTCCCTGTCCTACTGTTCTATTGTCTTCTATCATTACTTTTCATCATTATTTTTCCATTATTTTATTTATGAAAATTACCATACTATAATTGTTTGACAAATATAAATAAAAACAAACAAACAAACAAACAAACAAACAAACAAACAAACAAACAAACAAACAAACTGGACAAGCCTGGAATATATTTTGCTTTGTGTGAGTGACACACTGGTTTTATATTATTCCCATGCATTTTTTTCTGGAGAGCTTTTCCTGTTTATTTGATGATCTGTACTGCTAAATGTCAGATTGATTCTATGAAACGAAGAGGGCCATTGTTCATTTAAACCTTATCTTATTGCTGATTTGTTTGTTCTTTTTCAGTTTAGTAAAGTTGGCTGGTCTGGTTTGATTGCTGACTGCTTTATTTTTAGCTGTTGCTGCTAATGGGGTGTCCTTTTAAAAGGAATCATAGCTTTTGTGCTGTTTGAAAATTATGGATTTTGTCTGTAAAATACTGAAAATGTTTGACTGTATCTGTTTATACAAACCATTTTGGAATTAATTTCAATTTGGAGCATTAATTGAAAGCATCAATAATGTGGTTGGTTGCATCAGAAAATTACTGTTATTTGTAACTTTCCACCCCATATCTGTCATCACATTTTTGTAGACTGAGAAAATGATAATAGAAGGCATATTTTTCACCATGAAGAAACATAAGCCTTACTTAATTTCTGCTGTTATTTATTTTTGGCATAAAGTGTTTGACGTATGAAGGTTTTCTAAGATTTGACATGCATACCTTGAATATAAAAAATATAAAACCCAAAGTGTTTAGCACAGTTTCTGTTATACCCCCTTTTGCACATTGTATTGCAGCCCACACATCCTAAAAGGATGGAGCTTGTGGTGTAATGCTACATTTGTCATTCTCAGGAATAGCCTGAAAATGTAGTAATATTGAAGCAAATGCTGGATGTGCAAGATTACCGTAAGTAAAAATAAAAATAATACCCTTGATATATTTTGTTTTCCTTGCAACATTCAGTAATTTTTTTTATAATCTCTCCATCCTGCATTGGTGGGGTGTCAAGCACATCTGAACGGATTCACCCTCTGCCTCTGATGGGAGGGAAGGGTAGGGGTTGCTGACGGGAGGGAAAGAGAGGGGAGGAGGGGAGGAGAAGAGTGAGGGCAGGAGGCAGCCGGAGTGTTTGAATTGTGAGCATATGCACCAAAGACAAATTCCTTGTGTGTGCAATCACACTTGGCCAATAAAGAATTCTATTCTATTCTATTCTATTCTATTCTATTCCATTCCCTTCCATTCTATTCTATTCTATTCTATTTGCACTCTAGAATCCTTACATCTGGTTTTCCAATTGAATTTGAATATTTGAGACAAAAGAGTAGGCACTTTACAAATGGTTTTTTCCCCCTACAAATGTTTTTTCCCCTATAAATGTTTGGAGATTGATGAAATAAACAACTTTGTTTGCTTAACAGGATTCTAGTCCATTTTAGTAACAGCCAATTCTATGAGTTTATATTTCCAATATTCAATAAAAAGTCTAATCAATAAAACAATGAAACATAACAATCCTGTCACCTCATATTATTCCAAGGAGAAATTAATGAAAGATCCATATAACCATTATTCCCTCCCCCTGGAATTTTTTATGGTTTCCTCTGGTCTTCATCCCTTTTTGAAGTTTAATTCTTACCGCGATGTTTAATTCTTACCGCGATGTTAGTGCCAACATACCAGCTCTGGGTGATGAGCACCGGAGTGAGATTTGCCTTCTGCGTATGTACAGGAAGCAAAATCTTGCGAGAGGATCCACACGCGCACGAGATTTTGGCAATTTTGGGAAGCAAAATAATTGCCAAAATCTCATGCGCCCACATGCTTTCCCACAAGATTTGCTTCCTGTGCATGCGCAGAAGCCAAATCTCACTCCAATGCATGCACATGCCCGCTGGGCGCATGCATGCACCCATCGGTCATCTGGAGCTCCACGCGCAACACCACTGGTAGCAACAGTAAATTGGAACCCCTGCCTGCTGCTGGTGTTTGAAGATTTCTATGAAGCAATCTATACTTTCTTTTTAAATAGCAGTGAAGGTAATCCTTGGCTTAGGACCACAATTGAGCCCAAAATTTCTGTTGTCAACTAAGGCATTTGTTAAGTGAGTTTTGTCCCATTTTACGACCTTTCTTGGCACATCGGTTAAGTGAATTTTTGCAGTGGTTAAGTTAGCAAGATGGTTAAGTGACTCTTGACTTTCCCATTCAGTTTGCTTGTCAGAAGATCGCAAAGGGTGGATCACATGATCTCAGGACTCTGTAACCATCATAAATAGGAGTCAATTGACAAGCGTGTGAATTTTGATCATGTGACCATGGGGATGCTGCAACAGTCATGTGAAAGATGGTCATAGAACACTTTTTTTAGTGCCTTTGTAATTTTGAACAGTCACTAAGTGAATTTGTAAGTCGATTACCTGTATAATTTCTATAACTATTTCTGTCTTGTAAAAAAACTATTTATGTTCAAAACAATTTATATTTTTGCTGATGTATAATCACATTATATTGCTTGTGACAAACAGAACTTCAAGCCATTTTTTAATGTTTCTTCTGCATTACTAACACTAGCTGACCATCATATTTACTACTGCAGTTTATTAATATAATAATTTACACTTTAACTTGGGTTTGACTCCTGGTTAATATGGACAAGTAAAGATTATAGGAATTCAGCATGGGACTTTTTGCTTCTAGTATAAACATCTAGAAGAAAATGTATATACTGTATAGTGTATACTGAAGTGTCTAAAATTACTTTATCTGAGAAATCTTTTTTTTTCTTTTTTAAATCCTCCTCAGTTATGTTTCCAGCATTTGGTATTACAGAATATACTCACCCTAAAAATAATGTATGAATACTTTAATGTATGAATCCTTTAAATTTGTATGAATCCTTTAAGTTTGTATGAATCCTTTAAATTTGTATGAATCCTTTAAATTTGTATGAATCCTTTAAATTTGTTTCAACCCTTCGCTGGATGCTTTTGTGTTGAAGTCCATAGTATTAATCTTATTAGATGGTTCTAATTCTAAATATTAGGAAACAAAAATCTCTTGTCTACAATCTCCTTAAAATGTTTACTTTCCTAGGATACGTTTAATTTTGTAAATTTTCTATCGTTCTTTCCTTAGTTACCTTTATTCTAAGAAATTTTTTTCCAAAACTTTGTTTTCCTTCCTCATTCAGAAAAGGTGTCGTTTCAGCTGCTTGATTTTGGTGCTCTTAGTTGTATATTCACCAACCATATTTTCTGCTGATTGATTGTTTAAATTTTGTATTTAAATTTTGTATTAATAGATTGTTTAAAGTTTGTATTAATGGGGAGGTCGAATCAGGTGAGGGTCACAAGACCATCACAAGACCTACTGACCACACAGAGCCCTTATAAACAGAGGAACACTGACAATCACATCTCCTAAACTCTGCTGAAGATGTTACCTAGCCTGGTAATGAAATGTTTGGAAACCAATCTACAAACTTGGAGAATGACCTTCCACCCTCATCAAGAATCTCTGTCTCTGTCCCTGTATCTCTCTCTCTCTCTCTGTGTGTGTATGTGCATGCACTTGGGTATAAAAATTGGAAAGAAGACTGTCCTGATTCTTCTTTCATCTTAAACTTTTTCCAGATTACACGAACAATGTGTATAGTCTGGAGGACAGAAGGAAAACGGGGAACATGATCGAAACATTTAAATATGTTAGCAAAATGGGGTTCTTTTAAATATTTTAAATTATATTTAGATTTGTTATAAATTGTTGTGTTATGCTGTGAGCCGCCCCGAGTCTGCGGAGAGGGGCGGCATACAAATCTAAATAATAAATAAATAAATAATAATAAATAAATAAAATATGTTAAAGGGTTAAATAAAGTTCAGGAGGGAAGTGTTTTTAATAGGAAAGTGAACACAAGAATAAGGGGACACAATCTGAAGTTAGTTGAGGGAAACATCAGAAGCAACGTGAGAAAATATTATTTTACTGAAAGAGTAGTAGATCCTTGGAACAAACTTCCAGCAGACGTGGTTGGTAAATCCACAGTAACTGAATTTAAACATGCCTGGGATAAACATATATCCACTGTAAGATAAAATACAGGAAATAGTATAAGGGCAGACTAGATGGACCATGAGGTCTGTTTCTGCCGTCAGTCTTCTATGTTTCTATGTGTTTCTGTCCCCAATTTCTTTATTAACACTTTTTAAAGGAGAGTGAAAATATTCTCCTTGTCTTAACGTTATTATTGTGATTTTTCAGCTCTCCTCATTTCACACTATAAAAGACTATATTAGGGACTGAATGAGACATGCAGCCCACCAAATGTTTACATAAATCTGCTTACTTAATCTTGCAATTTATGAGAGAACCTGAAATGCTCTTTATTTGTAACCAATATTCAGTGTTCATTTCTAGAGCCTATACAAGCAACCATTTTTAACAAAAACAGAAAATAATCCTGTTTTATTTTCTGTTTTGTGTGTAAGTATACCTTCAAGAAGTTAATTACAGTGAATGATGCAAATTGAGAGCAAAATAAATAGTTCTTGGTTAATTAGAGGTTTTTTATGATCTGAATCTTTCATTTCAGGTTAAATAGCCATGTAAACAATAACATGATCATTAACTTTAGGTTAATTATCGTAGGCATGTGTGTGGAGTTCAGATTTCACTGGAAATATATGCAGTTGTTTCAGTATAGCTGACTGCAGATTGCTTTAAGATGTTTAAGCTAAACTTTGTAGTATAGTTTAAAACAATATTTTTTTTAAGGAAATTAGATAATTTGGAAAAAGCAAGACATTATAACAGCCGGGGTGGCGCAGCAAGTAGAGTGCTGTACTGCTGGCCACTGAAGCTGACTGTAGGTCAACGGTTCAAATCTCACCACCGGCTCAAGGTTGACTCAGCCTTCCATCCTTCCGAGGTGGGTAAAATGAGGACCTTGATTGTTGGGGCAATATGCTGGCTCTGTTAAAAAAAGTGCTATTGCTAACATGTTGTAAGCCGCCCTGAGTCTAAGGAGAAGAGTGGCATAAAAATCATAAACAATAAATTATATATATTTTAAATGAAAGTGGATATGTCTTTGTATTTTTCAATTAGTATATTATTTCCCTGCTCCCTGTTTCTTTTCATTCAAGATCATTGATCTTATATTATGAAAGCATTTACAGCATATGATCATAATAGTTGAATATACACCACTTCCCAGTGATGGGTTCCTTCTGCTTCGGCCTGGTTTGCCTGAACTGGTAGCAACCCGCTGGTGACATCACATGACGACCCACCATGTTAAATAAACTTTTTTTTTTAATTTTTAAAATGTTTTTCTTCTCAGAATGTGCCAAAGCCAAATTTCTGGCACTGTGCATGCGGTTGCCATCTTGTTTTTGGCTTTTTAATATATATTTTTTTAAAAAATTGGCACTGCGTGGAAGGCGTGCCCACTGCGCCTAAGGCATGGCCATGCGGCGTAGGAGGAAGCGAACCGACAGTGAGATAAGTTAGAACCCACCTCTGCCTCTTTCTATGTGTTTTTGCCCAATTTCTAAATAATTTGTCAATAAATCTATTTTTGGTACCCTTCTGTACTTAGATGTCATAATTAAGATATCTGGGAAAAGGTCTTCTCAGTGTTCCTCATCTTCCTAAACCTGAAATGCCTTTTTAGTGGAAGGTGCTTAGAGGCTTTTAAATACAGTAATATATAGTGTGACAATATGCTATAAGAGAGCCTTTGAATTCATTTTCCTACTATCATACAATTCTTCTCAAGTAGTGAAAGAAACAAGCAACGTGCAAAAGAAATTGCAACAGGAATAGAGAAAAGTAAAATGAAGTCTCATTAATTCTATTTATCACCGACATGATTCAGTGAATTTCTCCATATCTTTCTGGCTTGGCAAATTATCTTTATATGCACCATGTCCATTTGCCATTTCATACTTTGCCTTTTGTTCTTTAAACTTCGCATAGGGGTGATTTTCAGAGTCTCATGCAGTACCCAACAACATTATGGGTCTTTTGTTTCCTCTGAATCTTTTCCTTTCTTCATAGATTTATTTCATGATTTCACAGTCACTTATCTGCACAGCTATATTACCTCATTGTCCTTCTTTTTTACTGGGCACTTTCTGATGTATTTAATCCCCACCCAGCCACCCCCCAATCATTTTTAACCCTCTCTTACTTTACTAACACATTTCTTAAATATATTATTTCCAGAGTACTTGACTTAACTTTTATGTTTCTTGTCCTTCCTTACAAATCATTCACTCCATTTTTGCTGTCAAACAGGACTATCTGACTTTCTAGTGTATTACCTTTCAGATTCATGCTCCTTTCTGCACACTACAATGTAATATTCACTGCAAATCATTCAAATGTTCAGTCAACATGGCAACAAAGTCACATTACCAACCAATACTTATCTAACACCACTCTTTAGACATTTATCCATAAACACGTTCAACTGCAGGAGGACATTACATTGTTTTATTTTACTCTGTGCTCAGTGTTTGAACTGTTCACTAGGCATTCAGTTTATTCTCTTGCTTGTCTTTTATCATAAACCAATTCTCTAGCACTCAAAAATCAACTTTGAGCTTCCATACCGATACAAAACTAACTGTGAGTCACGTGTATTAACATACACAAAATTACTTACTTTGTGAATATTATAAAAAAAAATCTAAACCAATTAATACCAGAGATACAAAGAACGAAGATTCCATTTGTATCAGAAGTGGAAGATACTGAATATTGTAATCCAGTTAATGATAGAGACAGAATATAGTTGGCAAAAAAAAGTATAACCAGAAGTAAACCTTTCACTTATGCATGTGCTACCAAAGGAAACAACTCTGGTAAAGCAATATACAGTAAATACTGTTAATGATCATGAAGGGAGTTATACAGATGGACATACTTTGAGCAACCGATAATTCACAGACTACCACCAAATCCATTAGCAACTAACATAGATGAGCCAAGATAAATTGTGCAGCAATTTATAAAAGGAAAGAAGTGCACAGAGTAAGGCAACTATAATTAGAATTGAACTCATGGCCCTTCAGGGAAACCTAGGCTGCAACATTTTATTAATCAATCAATTAATTAATCAATCAATTAATTAATTAATTAATTACATTTATATACCAGCCCTCTCACTGCTAGAAGCCATCCAAGCAGAACACAAACCAAATCAAAACTTAAGTTAATCAACACATTTGACCAAAATCTGATATGAAGACAACTATCCTACACTTTCTTTAAATGAAGAATTGTAAAATTTTTAATTATTTTCCATCAGGTTCAGAGCCAAATCTAGTCTGTACAATTCCTGCCCAGTATGAAGTCACACTGTACTTCCTAAGTTTGTTCGTTGTCATATCATTTTTTTAACATTTGATTTTGATGTTTGAGTTAACAAGTTGCTGTGAATCTTTAAAAATAACATTGAAAGGTTGTAAAATAGCTGTGAAGTCAAGCTTATGCTTGGAGATTTCAGTTTATTTTCTGTATAGTTTTCCTGGCAATAAGGTAGAAAAAGTTTTTGGGTGTTGCCTTCTGTGATATTTTTCTTCATTCTAGCAAAAACCCTAGCAATCTCTGGTTGTCTCCCATCAAAATATATGGGCAGACTTAGCATAGCCTTTATCCTAGAGAAGTTTTAATAGGTTCTGTAATTTGCTGTGATCTAAAACATATCCTAAAGGTGATGTTTTGAATATTTTCTTTCTTTACTGTAGATAGATTAAATATTCATATTCCAAAAGACTACCCATATTGGTTTTCTTTCAATAAACTAAAGTGGGTTTCTTTGCCTGAGTCAATTGGGTATGACTTAAATATAATAAGATGTCAAGTCTGACTTACATAATTAGATATTGGAGAAGTATTTATGGTGATGCAAGTCTCTGTTATTATTTTTAAATATTCATATTTGTATATATGAATTATAGACATGTCTAAATTTAAGTATATTGTTCCTGTGTCAGTAAGAAGCCTTGGTTTTGTGATGTAGAGATGGAGCAACTTCTCTGGGTATGCGTGTGTATGTACAGAATGGATGTTCTGAATTAATCTGGCCTTTGAAGAAATAAAAGAAAGTAGTGAATATTTAAACAGGAGATGCAAAATTTCCGGAAGAAATTAGTGTTCGCTTTCTTTGATCTTGCACTGATCTTAATGCAAGGTTCACTTAATCATAAGAAGTATGTTAATCACTAAACACACTGGAGTATTATTATAGGCTTCAAAGCTTTACTTACATCCTATTTTTATTTCTTGTAACAGATGTGAATAGGCACCAAATTGTTAATAGCAGAGTTCAGTACTGTATATATAACTTGAACGGTGTTTAAAAGATATTGAATGGATACACGGGACATTGTTTATTTTCCCTCATCCAGTTTTACTTTACAACAAATATATCATCAGTCTCTAGAATCTGTTATCAAATATGTAAACTAGTCATAAGGAGTATCTTCATTAAGGCATGAGTGAGATTCCTTATGCAGATGCACGACAGTGATCGGTCTCATTTGACACAATGATGAATCCACATATTCATGGGAGGTTGAACAACTAACCTTGTGTTGAGACCAGAACAGTCTGGAACTGAACAAATTCAAAAGTATAGAAATGGTAGTAGACTTTAGGAGAAACCCACTCATATTCCTAACTCTTACAATACTAGACCACACATTATTAACAATACAGACCTTCAATTTTCTAGGTTCTATCATATTGCAAGAGCTGAAATGGACACCTAACATCAAAAACACGATAAAAAAAGCACAACAATGTTCTTTCTGCCCCTACTCAGAAAGCTCAATAAGCTGCTGATCCAGAGGAATTATTGAGTCTGTCATCTGCACCTCTATAACGGTCTGGTTTGGTTCTGCAACCCAACAAGACAGGCAAATACTTCAGAGGATAATTAGAACTGCTGAAAAAACAATTGCTTCCAATCTGCTTTCCATTGAGGACCTGTATACTGCATGAGTCAAAAAGAATCAAAGTGTGAAAATATTTACATAACCATTATATCCTGGACATTTCATTTCATTTATTCATTTATTCATTTGTCCAATACATAAATACATAGGAAGAAAATAGACATGTGATAATATAAAAGAGGGTGAAGGTGAACTTAGAGGGGAGGATATATGAAAGGAAGAGAATATATAAGATAGGTGAAAGAAAGGAAAGACAATTGGACAGGGGACGAAAGGCATACCAGTGCACTTATGTATGCCCCTTACTGGCCTCTTAGGAACCTGGAGAGGTCAATCGTGGAGAGTCTAAGGGAGAAGTGTTGGGGGTTAGGGGTTGACACAATTGAGTCCGGTAGTGAGTTCCACGCTTCGATAACTCGATTGTTGAAATCATATTTTTTACAGTCAAGTTTGGCTTGGTTTGTATTAAGTTTGAATCTGTTGCGTGCTCTTGTGTTATTGCGGTTGAAGCTGAAGTAGTCATTGACTGGTAAGACATTGCAGCATATGATCTTGTGGGCAATGCTCAGATCGTGTTTTAGGCGTCGTAGTTCTAGGCTTTCTAGACCCAGGATTGTTAGTCTATTTTCGTAGGATATTCTGTTTCGAGTGGAGGAGTGAAGGGTTCTTCTGGTGAAATATGTTTGGACATTTTCAAGGGTGTTGATGTCTGAGATGTGGTATGGGTTCCAGAAACATAAACTGTTTCAGCTTCTATCATCAAAACGACACTATAGAACACTGTACACCAGAACAACTAGACACAAGAACAGTTTTTTCACAAACACCATCACTCTAAACAAATAATTCCCTCAACACTATCAAACTATTTACTAAATCCGCACTCCTATTAATGTTCTCATCGTTCCCGTCACCCATCTCCTCCCATTAATGACTGTATGACTGTAACTTTGTTGCCTGTATCCTTACGATTTATCTTGACTGACTCTTAATATGATTTGATTGCTTATTTATAACAAGATTATCATTAAGTGTTGTACATTATGATTCTTGACAGATGTATCTTTTCTTTTATGTATACTTAGAGCATATGCGCCAAGATAAATTCCTTGTGTGTCCAATCACACTTGGCCAATAAAAAATTATATTTTATTCTATTCTTAAACTTGGATAAACTTACTTTTGAGCTGATGGCACAACTAATAATTCGAGGTAGTGATAGCAATAGAATGTGAATATTTCCTATTGTTTCTAGATAAATATTTTCAATTTAAGCCAAGTGCTCAATTTGTTAGTCATACTTTAAACATAGAACCTGATAATATCATATAGGAAAAGTGTTGATATCAGAGAATAAGAATCTTGTTTGCATTTTTATGTTCACATCGAAGTTAGTATCCATTGCCTGAAAAAACTGTCATTTACCATTATAAGACGTCAATAGTCTCTGATTTTGCATAAGCAATATAAGAGGTAATATAATCTGATATTCATAGTTCAAAATTTTTTAAAAATCTGAAAAGATGGGTTGGATTGGATTAGATATCTTCCTTCAATGGAAATTTCATTCAAACCTCTTAAATAAGACAAGTGGAAGAACATTATTAAAATACTGAAAAGTTCTAAACTACTTAAACATCTAAAGGCTTTTGAAAACTTTATACCCAAGCTTAGTTAATTCTGTCATGCACCAAGGTGCTAAAAGATTGAGCAATGATGAATGTTAATCCACTTTTATAAAATCAAAGGGTTCATTTTTTTTACTGTAAAGAAATTATTTGAATAAAATTTGACCCTTTCTTGAATAGTTTTTAGGTCAAATTGAACCCTGTGTTAAAATTCTCTAATATCTTCCTTGTATTAGCATTTCAAAACTCAATTTAAATACCCATAGAGCCCTTTTTAATAAACTTTATAAAATTCAGGTAATTTCCTTCAACTTCCTTGATTGAAGAAAGGCAGTAGGCAAAGATATATAAAAAGATGCACAGCTATGAGCAAAACCTGAAATCAATTATATATAAAAATAACATAACACATGGAACGAAATTAATCAAAAGAAAAAAATTGTACTATATGATTCTCTAGTCTTCTACCTGCAGGCAAGGAACATAAATGGAAAAAAAAACCCCTTGCACAACATTCTTCTCTCAGATAAGGAAAAAATTAATAAAAATGTTTCCTTCCCACAGATCCCCTGATGCAACTAATGTTAAAAGTGAGCAGCTGCAGGAAAAAAAAACTTGTTCATTTAAAATACTTTCCATTTTCCTCGGCCAAAGGAAAAAATAGCTTTTGTCTTCTGGATTAACTCAATTACATCAGGTGTGTGTGACTCTGCAGTCTTCAAAAACAGTGCCATACTCTTCTTATCCTTGTCAAATGGCTCTAAAATGACTTGAAATTATTTGTTTTGTATAAGAAGAAGAGAGGGAAAATGGATAGGTGGAGATAAATGATAGATAGATGATAAATAGATAGATAGATAGATAGATAGATAGATAGATGAAATTTGATATGACTTGGTTTTAACATGAAATCATGTTAAACCGTCTATACAGATCTTCATTAATAAAAAGAAGGACTAGGGGAGATATGATAGCAGTGTTCCAATATTTCAGGGTTGCCAGAAAGAAAAGGGAGTCAAGCTCTTCTGTGAAGTACCTGAGGGCAGGATAAGAAGCAATGGATGGAAACTAATTAAGGAGAGAGACAACCTAGAACTAAAGAGAAATTTCCTGACAGTTAGAACAGCTTGCCTCCAGAAAATGTGAAAGATCCAACATTGGAAAATTTTACCGTCCCTGTCCTAATGTTCCCTCTTATTAGTTCCCATTTTATGTATATAAACAATGTATATTACTAATACTTACTTGACAAATAGATAGGTAGGTAGGTAGGTAGATAGATAGAGTTTTCTGCCTAAGCAGGGGGTTGGACTAGAAGACCCCCAAGGTCCTTTCCAACTCTGCTATTCTATACTTAAGTAGAATGAATTCTATACTTAATAGAATCAGACTTTCAATTAGCATTAAAGAAAAAAATGAATAGCAAGATAAAACTCACAAATGACGATGATATTCATGGAAAAAGAAGGGTACATCAAAGAGAACAACAAAGACTCCAATATTTAGGTTAAAAATATGTCTAATATTAAGGAACAGATGATAACTACTGTATCCCAGGTTCTGTTAGAAGAGCCAGGTTTTGTGAAAAGCATGATGGTGTGAAGTGCACATTAGTTAGGGAATGTTATTTTATAAGTGTTCTATCATCTATCTATCTATCTATCTATCTATCTATCTATCTATCTATCTATCTATCTATCTATCTAGTCAAGAACGCATTAGATAACAGATCTAGGTATAAGCACGGTTATTAATACATGAAATGGATAAAAATAAAAGGGGACATTAGGACAGGGCTGGTATGCACATTGGTGTGTTTATGCATGCCCCTTACAGATCTCTTAGGAAGGAGATGAGGTCAACAGTAGATAGTCTAATGTTAATGTTTGGGGGTTTGGGGTAGTGTATTTCCGTTGTATTTCCTGCAAACAAATTTGGTACTGTTTACGTTACCTTTATATTTATTTATTTATTTATTTATTTATTTATTTATTCATTCATTCATTCATTCATTCATTCATTCATTCATTCATTCAATTTTTATGCCGCTCTTCTCCTTAGACTCAGGGCGGCTTACAACATGTTAGCAATAGCACTTTTTAACAGAGCTAGGCTATTGCCCCCACAATCCGGGTCCTCATTTTACCCACCTCGGAAGGATGGAAGGCTGAGTCAGCCTTGAGCCGGTGATGAGATTTGAACCGCTGACCTTCAGATCTACAGTCAGCTTCAGTGGCCTGCAGTACAGCACTCTACCTGCTGCGCCACCGCGGCTCATTGTATCTATTGTGTGCTGGTGTATTGTTGTGATTGAAGTAATCATTGACAGGTAGGACAATGTAGCAGAAAATTTTATGTGCTACACTTAGGTCAGACTGAAAATTGCATAGTTCTACGTTGTCTAAACCCAAAATTTCAAGTCCGGTGGCATGAGGAATTCTATTGTGAGTGGAGGAGTGGAGGACTCTTTTCGCGAAATGTACCTCTGTTCTCTCTCAATTGTATTAATGTCTGATATGCAATATGGGTTCCAGACAGATGAGCTGTATTCAAGAATTGGTCCAGCAAATGTTTTTAATGCTCTAGTTAGCAGTACAATATTACCAGAGAAGAAGCTATGTAAAATTAGGTTAACAACTCTTAATGTCTTTTTGGCAATGTTGTTACAGTGGGTTCTGGTACTTAAATCATTAGAGATGAGTACCCCAAGGTCTTTGACAGTGAAAGGTCTTGTCCATCCAACCTCTATTTTATGTTCTTATTTTTTTGCCAATGTGTAAGACAGATTGATTTGAAGTTGCCACTTGTTTGACCCTTCTGACCCATAGTCAAGCTCTTTTTAAAGTGTAGCAGTATTTTTGGTGGTGTTGAACAGTTTTACACCATCAACGAAGAAAGCACAGTTGCTTTTAATATGATCACAAAGGTCATTTATTTAAAGAATAAAAAGAATGCTGCCTTGAGAGACACCACTTTTAACAGGTACAAGATTTGATAGAGCGTTCCCTAATTTGACCACTTGTTGCCTGTTTGACAGGAATTCAGAGGTCCAGAAATGCCATAAGATTTTAGTTTTGGAAGTAGTTTGTCGTGTACCACTGAATCAAAGGCTTTACAAATGTTTATGTAAATTCGTTTATTGCTTTGCCCTGATTGAGTTGTATAGTCCATATGTTTTTGCAGTGTAGGAGTTGCAGATTACAAGATATTTTTTTTTCCTGAAACCAAATTGTTTGTTAAAGAATATGTTGTTTGTTTCTAAGTGGAGGGTAACGGATTGGTTAATGATTGATTCCATAACTTTGCAGGTAATGCAACACAAAGAGATTAGTCTGTAATATTCAACTAGGCTGAGGTCTCCTTTTTTAAAGATAGGCATGACCATGGCTAGTGACCACTATTTTGCTCATATATGTTGACTCATGTCCAATGTACATGAAAAGTTTATTCTCCCTTTTTATTATGGCTGGAATTTTTTTTAATCCACTAAAGAAGTTTTCGATAGAAAAGACTCGATTGACCTACTTGAAGGTCGAGAATCTGGCTGTTTTCTTATTAGTGTTCAAATTTCCTGTTTGTATAAGTTGTTTTGCATTCAAATTCTTTAATTCATTTTATCTCTTGAAGGATATGTTTGGGCAGTATTAAAATGACCCAGAAAATGTGTTTTATAATGCACTGGAGAGCTAATGCACCATCTCTGTAAAGTAGCCATATTTTTTTTCTGAGTGAACATTTAAAACAATTAAAATTGCTTTATCTATTTTCTGGGCTTAGATGTCTGAGAAAAGATACTGTGAATCTGTAGACAATATTCCATTTTATCATAAACCAACCTTATCAAGTGGAAGTTCAAGGACATCACTGCTCATAGAAGTTGTATTTGTTGGTCACTTTCAAATCATGCAATTTAATACTTCTTATGTTGTGTTTGTCTCCAGGTAATCTTTTCTGGTTTTAGGAAAAAGGTTAATCTAGTCTAATCTATCTATCTACCTACCTACCTACCTACCTACCTACCTACCTACCTACCTACCTACCTACCTAGCTACCTACCTACCCACCCACCCACCTACCTACCTAATCTATCTAATCCATCTAATCAATGTATCTATCTATCTATCTATCTATCTATCTATCTATCTATCTATCTATCTATCTATCTATCTATCTATCTATTGTCTGTAGTTATTAATTCATTCTAACATTATTAGTCATTAATATTTCCTAATTTATAATAGACTTCTCTTTCAATGTCAGTTGTTAAGGATACTGGGATCGTTTTTTCTACTTTTGTTTGCATAACAAAAGTATGCTTGCAAAAAGTTAGCAACTTTTAGAACCCATCTAAAAATGGGTTGCCATCTGTGCTCTTTTCTGGTTGATCACCTGTTTCTACCTACAGAATCCCAAATAAAATGTTTAGGTGTGGCTTTTGCTGCTGTATTGGTACAGTGTTCTTGTTTTTTTAAAGGCCCCCTTGAAGATGCTGTTGAGGATGAAGAGGAAGAGTGCCTATCTGAGGAGAATGAAATTATCTCCAAAGAAGACTTTCCCCTGGAGGGAAACTTTTCTGCAGAATTTGAGTCTGGGAATCTGAACTGTGAAGATGTGGAATACTTTTGTAATAAAGGTAATCAGTATTATGCAGTTCTTAGTTCAGGCATAACATAAATTGATCTGTTTTCTTTGGAACTGTCTTGTGACTCCATAGACATTATTGGGCACGGATGTCAAAGTCAATCACGTCATGTGACGTATCATGATCAGGGGGGGTTCCACTTACCTCCGGTTGCATTGTGATGTTTTGCGTGTGTGCACTCACTCAGCTCACATGCATATTTATTTATTTGTTTGTTTGTTTGTTTGTTTGTTTGTTTGACTGATTTTTATGCTGCCCTTCTCCTTAGACTCAGGGCGACTTACAACATGTTAGCAATAGGACTTTTTAACAGAGCCAGCATATTGCCCCCACAATCCGGGTCCTCATTTTACCCACCTCGGAAGGATGAAAAGCTGAGTCAACCTTGAGCCGGTGATGAGATTTGAACTGCTGACCCACAAATCTACAGTCAGCTTCAGTGGCCTGCAGTACAGCACTCTACCTGCTGCGCCACCCTGGCTCATACGTACCCTCATTCAATTTCCCTTCCACATATGTTCAGTAGCAGTATTCAGCCCGAAACACAGCTGAGGAGCTAATCAGCTGTGCTTTGAGCAAAGAAATAAAAATCGGTATTTACCCGGGAGGGCTCTTTTTTAAGAGGAGAAGCCATCCAAACATGGAAAAAATCGGCAAAAATCCGATGGCGGCGCCCACAGACTGGCACCGACTGAACAGGATCTGTGACACCATCATCACATCACCAGTGGGTCATTAAGAGTTCTGGCGATCTGGTCCGAACTGAGAGGAACCAGGGTGGACCTGGCCTGAGCGTGTCATATCCGGCTCGTGGGCCGTCAGTTTGACACTGTTATTATAAGACATATCTCTTTCTGGGAGAGCAATATGTAAAATAAGGCCACTTTTTAGTAACTTTTTTCATAACCAGTTGTGTCTTAATGCTTTATGGACAATTGTACACCAGCTTTTCTGCCTATTGAGGTAATCTCTAAGGTCAGTTTGAGAAACCACAGGCTATAATGCTACTTTTGTTTGTTGATTGATTGATTGATGCACCCACCACCTAACAACATACGTACCCCACCACCAATTGGAGGGTCTGTACAAACATCTTTAACATTCTTCTAAGCCTGGATCTGCATTTTATTTACATACCAAAGAGTGATTCTAATTTATTCTTTATGGCTAGATCACAAATACTACTTGTAGTAGTATATAACCTCTCACCATGTCCCATCGATCCATCAGTTTCTTCAATTTATTTTCATTGTACATTTATTTATTTATTAGATTTGTATGCCGCCCCTCTCCGAAGACATATTCATCCTTACCTCCATAATTTCAAAGTGAATGTGGTCCACCATGTACCGATACCAATTCTGTATCGACCATTTTGCTGCTTTTTTCCAACTCAATACAATTACTGCTTGGGCACTTTCCAATGCTGCTACTTTTATTTCTCTAAATTCTCTTAAATCTTCCTTTTTTACTAGCACTGCCATTTATTTTGTGATTGTCCAATTAATATTTAACATTCTGTTCATTTCATCTTGCACTTCTTTCCAAAATTTCTGTACTACTGAACACTCCCAGGGCACTGTTTTATGTTGTATGATGTGCAGTCTGTGTCTGTAACATTTAAAAAACCAATAGAAAAAATTGTTTTTTAAAAAAAATGATTGATTGATTGATTATGTATCATCAATTCATTTTGAAACACATAGATACAATTTATTCCCAATGATCTATATCCATGCTGGCCTTTCAAATGCTCCAGCATTTTCTTCTTCTTTTTCTTTTCTCTTTTCTCAGCATTAGAGCCTTTTCCAGAAAGCTAGGTCTACATATAATGCGTCAAAAGTAGAATCATTGGAGCTTTGACCTTTGCATCTTGAGCGAGAACACTGGCCTTATTTTTAGGTGATCTAGTGGTTTCATTTCTTGGCTATCCATATTATCAACAGTCTACTCCAACACCAAAGTTCACAGGAGTGAATATTGTCTCTTTTCTGTTCCTCAGAGTTCTAGTTCACTCCCACATATTGTCACAGGGAATGCCATGGTTTACATGAGTCTGATCTTTGAGAAACAGAAATATCACAACAACTGATCACAGCATCTTTTCCATGGCCCTCATGGCTAAACCAAGTGCTAATCTACTCTACAACTTTTCTTCCTGTTTATTCCTTTACTATTGATGGCTGAGCCTAGAACGAAGAAGATGTCTATAAATTCAATGTCTTCCTGATGGTTGTTCTGCCTGTTATTCTTAGTTTTCTTTTCTTTATATGTAATCTTGATCCCATTTTTTCCATTCTTCTCCTTAACTCCGGGTCCGCCTTCTGCTGCACGAATCCCAGCGACCGGTTAGGTCCCACAGAGTCGGTCTTCTTCGGGTCCTGTCAACTAAACAATGTTGTCTGGCGGGACCCAGGGGAAAAGCCTTCTCTGTGGCGGCCCCGACCCTCTGGAACCAGCTCTCCCCGGAGATCAGAATTGCCCCCACCCTCCTTGCCTTTCGTAAGCTCCTCAAAACCGACCTCTGTCGTCAGGCTTGGGGGAACTGAACTACCCTTTTCCCCCTAGGCCTATACAATTTATGCATGGTATGTTTGTGTGTATGTTTGGTTTTAATAAGGGTTTTAAAATTATTTTAAACATTAGATTTGTTACATGCTGTTTATTACTGTCGTTAGCCGCCCCGAGTCTACGGAGAGGGGCGGCATATAAATCTAATAAATGAATGAATGAATGAATGAATGAATAAATAAATAAATAACTCTTATTACAGAGCTTGTAGATAGTTTTCAACTATCAACTATCAAATCGGGCACGGAGGCGCATGTGCGCTCATGTTTCGGCATGCACAGAAGCAAAAAAAACTTTGCCGAAACACGGGTGCACCTGCAGCTCTGTGCGCGATTTTGCTATCTCCACAGGTGCAGAAGCAAAATTGCCCTGGTCCCGCAAGCACTCACGAGCCATGGCGGCAAGTCCGATTTAGCATTCCAGCTAGCATTCCACCGCTGAGTTTCTCTCTTGACTTGTTAGTGCTGTCAAGAGCTGCTATTGAAGATACAGACCTTGGTATACTAATAACAAAAGATTTAAGTGCCAAAGCCCACTGCAACAATATAGCCAAGAAGGCTTCAAGAGTTGTAAACCTAATCCTACGTAGTTTCTGCTCTGGCAATCTCACACTACTTACCAGAGTTTACAGAACTTTTGCCAGACCCATCCTCGAATACAGCCCATCTGTTTGGAACCCATATTGCATCTCAGACATTAACACCCTTGAAAATGTCCAAAGATACTTCACCAGAAGAGCCCTTCATTCCTCCACTCGAAATAGAATACCCTATGAGACTAGACTTTCAATCCTGGGCCTAGAAAGTTTAGAACTAAGACGCCTTAAACAAGATCTAAGTATTGCCCACAAGATCATATGCTGCAACGTTCTGCCTGTCGGCGACTACTTCAGCTTCAACCACAACAACACAAGAGCACACAACAGATTTAAACTTAATATTAACCGCTCCAAACTTGACTGTAAAAAATATGACTTCAGTAACCGAGTTGTCGAAGCGTGGAACTCATTACCGGAGTTCATAGTGTCATCCCCAAACCCCCGACACTTTACCCTTAGATTATCTACGGTTGACCTATCCAGATTCCTAAGAGGTCAGTAAGGGGCGAGTAAAGTGCACTAGAGTGCCTTCCGTCCCCTGTCCTATTGCTCTCCTATATCTCCTATACCTTTCTTCTATTCCTATATCTCTTCTTCTATTCTTTCATTGATATGTTCTATTACTATACAGTGGAACCCCGACATAAGAGCTGCTCTACTTAAGAGCAACTCGAGATAAGAGCTGGGAGGGGAGAGATATTTTTGTTCTACTTACAAGCCCAAATTCGAGATACAAGCGCCAAGGAGCTGTTTCCTGAAGCCAAACGCTAACTTCCGCGTTCGGCTTCAGGAGACAGCTGCGAAGCGGCGCGCATGTTTTAAAAGGTTGCAGCCGGCCTGGGGGGCTCGGGGAGGTGCTTGCAGCTTTCTTTCTTGCTCTTTTTCTTTCTCTCTTTTACCTTCCCTTCCTCTATTTCTTCTTTTCTTTCTCCTTCCCACCTTCTTCCCTCCCTCCCTCCCTTCACTCATTCCTCTCTTACTCTCCCCTTTCATAAGTTTCCTTGCTTCCTTCCTCTGTTCCTGTCCCTTCCCTCTTTCCTTCCTTCCTTCCCACCCTCCGTCCATTCATTCACCCATTCCTCTCTTGATCGCTTAAAGCCGGTCCCTGGTGCAAAAAGGGTTGGGGACCTCTGTCCTACAGGATTGGGTGGCAGAGAAGTTGAACATATGTAAATTTAAAAGTTTAAGAAAGTTTACAAGTTAAGTGAAAGAAACTTCATTATTCATTTATATGTACATGTACATTTCTTCATTAAAAACATGTCTTTCTGCATAATTTAGACTAACTTTGTGAGTTTTTTGAGGACTGGAACCAATTAAAATTATTTACATTAATTCCTATGGGGAAAAGTCGTTCGAGATAAGAGCTGCTCGACTTAAGAGCCCAGGTCCGGAACGAATTAAACTCGTATCTCGAGGTACCACTGTACCTTGTTTTCTATTATTTCTTAGATATATTTTACTATGAATATCTCCTCTATAACCTTCATCATGTATTTTACTATGTGTATATAGATATATACCCACTAAAACCCTCATTGTGTATTGGACAAAATAAATAAATAAAATAAAATAATAAATACAGTGGTACCTCTATTTAAGGACTCACCTAGATAAGAACCGGTTATTCAAGATTTTTTTGCTTCTACTTAAGAACCATTTTCTACTTAAGAACCTGACCCTGGAAAAATTTCCCAGGAAATTTGAGAGCAGCACGAAGGCCTGGCCAGTTTCCTGCTATTCCCCCTGGGTTTCTCTCTGTGTGTATGGGAAGTCCCTCTTTCTTTTTTTTAAACCGTAAGGTTTTGGATTTTTTTTTATTATCCTCCCCTCATCTTCTTCCTTCAGTAGCAACTGTCCTCCTCTTCTTCCTCCTCCTCCTTCCTAGTGGGTTTGCATTATCTGCTTTTGCATTGATTCCTATGGGAAAAATTGCTTCTACTTAAGAACATTTCTACTTAAGAACCTGGTCACAGAAGAAATTAAGTTCTTAAGTAGAGGTACCACTGTATTTGATAGTTTTGGAATGCACACACACACACACACACACATACATACACAACATACACATCTGTTTCAAAAGCTCATGGGAATATTTGGTGCCAATTTATATTTGGTATGTTGACTCTTCTCTCCATGTTTGGTGTTAGGTATTTTAAGAGTTCAGGGTGTCTATATGGTAAGAGTCTAGATATGAATTACAACTCGAAGTCAGAGAGATGAAGTTGATGCTGATTTCAGGACCTGGGCTTCAGAATTTGAGTGACTTTAACTAAGGATGTCAGCATTCTTCTACACCAATCCCATTGTTATTCGATTCAGCATTTTTCTCTTTCCTGCTGCATTTGTAGGGACCTTTTTGGGGACAGGCTAACGAACTCCTTGGCAAACTGTAAAAGTTTCTACTAGCTCCTCTACTTTATGTGACCATGTGTAAATATTTTCTGCAGCTTTTGCGTTTTGTACGAACGGCCAACTTATTTCTGTCTTGTCTGTTTAAGATAATCAGAAAGGTCAAAAGTTATTATTACTATTTTTAAAAATGCTTTGAATCTGTAATGATTTTCTATCTCTGCAAGAATATCTTTTGTGTTTTTCTAAGGCTAAGTAGCCAGAAGCAGAATTAAGACAAGGCAGTTCTACCTGTAATCATTTTGAGGTCCACGGGGAAGCCTTTGCGGATGATAACTTTGCTCCTTTTTTTCTTAACAGGATTAAGACGTCCCATACTTTGCATGTCTTGCATATAGAGCTTTTCAGGGCGTGCTTAGCCCAAAGAGTTGAAAAGGGAAGGGAAAAAAAGAAACCCTCCCAAAAAGCCAATATGACTTTGCTTTTTACCTTGCTGGAGGAACCGTTTGTGCAAATCGTCTATAAGCTTATTGACCTGCATCTTTGACTCCTTGTTTTCTCTGGATTTGACTGGAGTGTAGACACTGATAGAGCTGTGATAGAGGTGATTGAACAGCCCCCAGCTTGGCTTGGCATCAAGTCCCACAACCCCCTTAGGACTGACATTATCATTCTCTGAAAATACTTCATGTTTTCTCAAGCTAACAGTCTTATTTCTTAATAAAAAATAAAAAATAAATTTCCCAGGGCATTTATGGAAGAGTTTTTAAGAAAATGAAGGGCACAGCAATTCTAGGTAAACAAAGATAGTGTATAAAGTATGATGAGAGGTATCTCTTTAAAACAATGGGATTAAAAAAAAAAAGCAAAGCTACTGTTTATAATTTAGGAAAATGATTTTAAAAATGAGCACTATCAGATGCCGTATTTTATAAACAAAAGTGAAGGCATTTTCTCTTGGATTCTCTAATTATATACCCAGCATAGCCACTCTGTTGCTTTGTCTAAAGCAGAGGTCCCCAACCTTTTTAGCACCAGGGACCGGCTTTAAGTTAGACGAGTTTTTTACGGCCCGGTGGGGGGGGGGCTTTGGTCATATGGGGGTGGGGTTATGGAGGGGTGGAGCTTAGTGACGCAGCCCTCCACACTTCTCCACAGGGCGGGGAGAATGAGGAGGCTCCTTTGGCGGCTGGGGGCTGCCTGGCTTTGTGATTTTGACTGGGGGGGGACTTAGGAAGGTCCTACTTCTCCCCCCCCCAGCCAAAAACTCAAAGCCTATCTGCTGGATACGGGCGATGAGCGGGACGAGCGGCACCGAAGCCGGTGGCTGTGGCAGCTGCTGCAAGAGGTTCTCCGCTCTCGGGAGAGTTTAACAACAGAGGCTCTTTGGCTGCCCGGGGCGCGCGCGGGCGCACACACGCACACACAAAAACATAACCCCGTAGATGGGAAAAGGCTGGATTCTTTCTCCCCATCAGGGAGGCTTCAATAGACTCAGCCACCAAACAATAATAATAATAAAATCAGCGAGCGCCAACCATAACCCCCCTTCTTTATTTTTCAAGCTCGAGCGGTTCTTTTCTCCTCGCTCCAGAAACTTGGCAATCGCGCCCCACCGCCGCCGCCTCCTCCGTTTCCCCCAACGGCAAGCAATCTAAACGCGGGAAGGGCATTCCGGCGCTTCCCTTCAGCCTCAGAAGCCCCCTCGACGCTGGAGGGATGGTTATGAGGGGAGCGAGCGAGGAGAAGAAGACGTCCCACTCATCGCTCCTGAGGGAACGGGCGAGGGCGTCGGAGACCCAAAGCTCATCCTGTGTGGAGGGAGACGGAGCCAAGCGGGGCCACCCGGAGACCTTTTCCCGTCTTCTTTTCCTCGCTCGCTCCCCTCAAAACCAGCCGCCCCGCTCGCGGGGGGATGCCCGTTCGTAGCTACCAGCCCGCCAAGCGTCGAGGGGGCTTCTGAGGCTGAAGGGAAGAGCCGGAATGCCCTTCCCGCGTTTAGATTGGGGGAAACGGAGGAGGCGGCGGTTGTTTTCTCCTCGCTCCAGAAACTAGGCGATCGCGCCCCACCGCCGCCGCCTCCTCCTCCGTTTCCCCCAACGGCAAGCAATCTAAACGCGGGAAGGGTATTCCGGCTCTTCCCTTCAGCCTCAGAAGCCCCCTCGACGCTTGGCGGGCTGGCGTAGCTACGAACGGGCATCCCCCCGCGAGCAGGGCTGCTGGTTATGAGGGGAGCGAGCGAGGAGAAGAAGACGGGAAAAGGTCTCCGGGTGGCCCCGCTTGGCTCCGTCTCCCTCCACGCAGGATGGGCTTTGGGTCTCCGACGCCCTCGCCCGTTCCCTCAGGAGCGATGAGTGGGACGTCTTCTTCTCCTCGCTCGCTCCCCTCATAACCATCCCTCCAGCGTCGAGGGGGCTTCTGAGGCTGAAGGGAAGCGCCGGAATGCCCTTCCCGGGTTTAGATTGCTTGCCGTTGGGGGAAACGGAGGAGGCGGCGGTTCTTTTCTCCTCGCTCCAGAAACTAGGCGATCGTGCCCCACCGCCGCCGCCGCCTCCTCCGTTTCCCCCAACGGCAAGCAATCTAAACGCGGGAAGGGCATTCCGGCTCTTCCCTTCAGCCTCAGAAGCCCCCTCGACGCTTGGCGGGCTGGCGTAGCTACGAACGGGCATCCCCCCGTGAGCGGGGCTGCTGGTTATGAGGGGAGCGAGCAAGGAGAAGAAGACGGGAAAAGGTCTCCGGGTGGCCCCGCTTGGCTCCGTCTCCCTCCACGCAGGATGGGCTTTGGGTCTCCGACGCCGCGGACCGGCTGGAAAACCCCAACGGCCCGGTCCCGGTCCGCGGACCGGCGGTTGGGGACCTCTGGTCTAAAGACTGAGGTTGCTTTTTCCGATACAAAAAAGCTACAAAAGTTAAAAAATAATAATCCGAAGGAATAGTTCTCTGCAATTACAGTTCTTCAGGAATATGGTTTGTTTTCTTTAAGATCAGATAGTGCCATGATGTCGAACCTATGGCACGTGTGCGACAGGTGGTATATAGAGCCATAGCTGAGGGCACGCAAGGCATTGCCCTATGTCAGCTCCAGCGTGCATGAGGAAGGTAAAAATGGCCCAATGGGCCAAGTGGAATTTGTTTGGGCTGTTGGGTCCATTTTTCGCCATCCACATGCTTTGGAGGATTTCCTGAACGCTAGGGAAGGTGAAAATGACCATTATCCCCAATCCTCTGGAAGGCAGAAAATCAGCTGGAATCCATTTTTCTCACTATCCACAGACTCTAGAGCAGTGTTTCCCAACCTTGGCAACTTGAAGATATTTGGACTTCAACTCCCAGAATTCCCCAGCCAGCGAATGCTGGCTGGGGAATTCTGGGAGTTGAAGTCCAGATATCTTCAAGTTGCCAAGGTTGGGAAACACTGCTTTAACGGCTTCAGTGAGCCCTGTTTGAATGTTTGTGGGGGCTGTGCGCACATGCGCAGGAGAGGTTATTGCATTATGGGTATGGGCACATATATGCACGTTATGGGGCTACTGAAAATATCACCATACACCTTATTGAAATTCATCTGTGATATATTCTATTGCATGTGAGATGGTCTACAGAACTAACATGGAAACCCAGTTTAGCAGATCCAACAGAAACTTAAACTTACTATTGTAGTCTGTACAGAGGTCATCCACAGTGTTAGAAGGCAACATTATTAATGCTTAGCTTAATAATTCAGTTCATATATTTCCTTTCTGCCATATATATTATGAATACATGCAAATGGTTGGTTATATTCTGATGCTTATGGTTTATGTAAAACTTTCAGTTAATGTAACTCAGTTAATTGTCATTTATGTACTATAGAAATTATAAAACAATTTTACATTAATTTTAATGTTCATGTACATTATTCCTAAATTTTGGCCTCTGACTTTGAAGCATTTATATTATAATGTCAATTTTTGAGCATTGTATGGGATATGATTGGTTTTTCTTTTTCTGTTTTGCAATTGGAAAACCATGCATTTCGCATAAAAAGCAACATAGCGTTTGTCGTGGGCATCTTTAAAAATGCCACTTTGTAAGTAATAAGCACCTATTACTAAGTGATAGACAGCAGTCAAGAGAAAAAAAGCATGAAAACATGGGCTAAAACGGACCTAAATTATTGGTGCAGAAAACCTGTGATTACCTCCCCCTTCATCACTTTTTGTCCATAACTGTTGCATTTCAGAAAAGAAACATATATAAACGAGACATTTAAAAAAGATAGAAAATAATATCAGGCCCAGTTTTGTTCTTCTGTGTATTCACTAGAGTTGTAGTCTCAAAAAGTATATGTAATATAATATTAAATATGGATTTTGAAAGACAGTATGTGTATAAATGCAAATATTGAGAAGAAACTGGCTTAAAAGAACACATTTAAATATTGATTTAAATGTAGATTTTCGTATTTTCAATACTGAATTTATGAGAGGATGCAGGGAGAACTAGTGTACTGAAAAAAAAATACATTAAATTTTAAAATGCCACATTGAAATATTACATGTTGATTCAATTTTATCACCTCCAGAAGAGATGCAGAAGTACAGCAGTCTAAAATTGCATGAAGATGAGTTGGAGAAGTGCAGCAAACTAAAGTTGCATAGTCAGACTTCTCAAACTGCAGGCTGGAATAATACTGGAACTCTAAACAATGTACATGGGAAGGAATACTGTATTATTAACTGAACCTCTATCAAGCTGGTTGTATCTATATGCATTGGAGAAATTCAGAAGATTAAAGTTATGTACTCAAAGTCCTCAATCTGGGAAGCAGGAAAAATATTGGGATCCAGAAAATGTGTCTGGGATTTATATACTTCTCTTAGCCTGCCATCATTTGGTACAGAGCTGGTTGATATCTGAATAATTTTGTTGGATGACTTTGTAGGATACATTTTAAAAGAATGTGGTTGCCCATTAAATGAAGTTTGCAGAGTTTAAATTATGTCAGCTGTTTCTTGTCATGATGTTGCTGAAGTTTAGTAACACCAAGGGGCTTTGTAAATTGTGCTTATTTTCCTGTACCTCTGATAATTTTGTGACACAGAGCAAGGATGTGCATTGTGCAACCTGTGACAAAAGCTGGCCAGTCTTGTCTTAAAATTAGAGCATTCCGTTGACATTGCTGTTCTCCTGCTGTAATTGTGATTGTTTATGAACACTTCTCCTGTAACATATTCACCTCTATTGAAGCAACATATCTTATATGGAGTCTTCCATCTTTCCATACAGTATGCATCTGAGATAAAATTGCAGTATGAAACACAGTGTATTCAAGCCAAAGCAATTAAAGCAACTATGTCAAGAATGAAGTGTGGAATTTTTAAATCACAATTTCTTTTTTTTTTTAAGGTTAACACATTGTCTTACTTTTTAAAGCTTTTTACTTTTACTTTTTAAAATACCTTTTTACCTACTCTAGGTAGAAATGGTAGCAAAGGAAACAAAAAATGCTTACCTATAGCTATAACCTAGTGTTTCTTAGATGTTTGCCATTATACTTTACTTATATTTTGATTGACTGATGTACAAAAAAAAGGCAAGGCATAGCAGCTTTGCAGGAATGTTCTGTCTGTTTTTATATTTTTGAAACTCCTTCTAATTTTGTGCAGTTTATACAAATAGTAGATATGCAACCAGCAGCAAAAACAAGGCCTGCCTCTGAACTCCAAAATGTAATGTTCTATTCATGGAATGTGGTATCATTTAAGGTCAGCAGTTTGGAGTAAAGCATTAATATCCGGAATTAAAGCTGAAGAGATTAAAGACAATGACAGTCAAAGAATTAGGCGCTTGATGAAAAGTATGTTTTGCAACTTTTGGAAAGTTGTTTAACTTTCAAGATATTAGAGTTCTCAGCTAAGCAGTACTTTCCAAAGAATTGAGGTATAGAGAAAGCTTTACTTAAGGTTGAGTCACAGTTTTTTGATGGATATATTGATGGACTGACTGATCATAGTTTAAAGGCATGCTTCTATCCAATTCTTCTATTATTCTTCTATCATTCATTCATTCTTCTATCAAAAACTCTGGGTGAATTTTGGAAGCAGAGTTTTCATTCAGCTTTTGCTTTTGGTACTGCTAGCACTTTACTTTTATGTGTGTGCTTTCAATAAAAAAAGCACACCTGAACTTCGTCCAAATTTTCAACATTTCCCCCCTCTGTCTTTTAGGCAGCTTTCCGTTTGAACTGGGAAGTCCTTACTGAAAGCTATCTCGTCTGATGATAAAACCATGAGTGTATGATGCTCACACATTTTTCATCTCTTTTATGACCTTATCTTTCACAAGCAGCTTCTGTGAAGGTATCCTAACTATAGAAAGCACCTGGAAAACATATATGATATCTATGTTGTGATAAGCAGTTGTGAACAAGGAACTAGACCTGTCAGTTCTGAACTGTTCATTGTTAAAAAAAAATACTTTGTAGATATAGGTGATTGCAAAGTACATTATAGGGGAACCAACAGCTGCTGTGATACTCAGGCAAGGAAAAAAACCACTTCAGTAGTTGTCTTGCATAAGAATGAACACACACACAATACACCTGCACACACACACACATACACACACACACTCACTCATTCACTCACACACAGTATAAAGCAACTGAAATACATAAGTTGAATAATGCAACATGGCAAATATTGGAACTTCCGTTCTTTTTCTGTATTGTATTTTCAACCAAGCGATTTAAAGAAGGAAAAACATTCCAAAATAGAAAAATAAAGTAGATAAGAAAGTTACAAGTATTGTAGAATTAGATTACATTTTTCAATTCTTATTTTATTAACTACTTTAAATAACCAATTATATTAAATCATTTTTGAAAGTATCAGTCCAAATAATATATACAGTATAAAAAGAAGTAGTTAACATAGTATAAAGCAAAATTAAGAATTATATAATTTTTCTCTGACTCATAGAAATTTTATGTCAAGAGCACCTACATTTCAAAAATTGTTTCAAAATCAAGTTAGATTTTAGGTCAGATTCACTTAAGCTAACCATTAAGGCATATCTTCAAGGGCTCAATAGCCGTTCTTCTGTAGAAGCAATAATATATAGTCCTTGACTTACAACTAAAATTGAGTCTACAAATTTCATCATTAAGCAGTGTAGTTGTTAGGAGAAACATCACATGACCACACCTGACAGCCTCTTGATGACCTTTTTTTGGCATCATATTTAAACATAGAAACATAGAAGACTGACGGCAGAAAAAGACCTCATGATCCATCTAGTCTGCCCTTGTACTATTTTCTGTATTTTATCTCTATATCTCCTTAGTTGTTAAGTGGATGTGATTTGAAACATTCCCCTGCCATATTTCCTGCTGATTTTGTTGGAAGTTGGCTGAAAGATGAAAAATGTTGATCATATAACCTCAAGATGCCACAACTGTCATAAGTACAAGTCAGTTGCCAAGTATTCCCAAGGATCCTCAATGGCTGTATGGGCGACTAGGTGTTGCAAGTCAATTTGATCAGCACTATTGTAATTTCAGAGGGTCGTTAAATGAATGACTACCTGGGAGCATATTTCTCCCTCCCCCCAAAAAGCGTCCATTGGAGCAATTATCATATATAGAGCTAATACAGTATGCTTCATAGGAATATGAGGTTGGGAATATTTAATTGAAAAATAGCAAGTTAGAAAGGAAATCCAGCTTTTAAAATTTGTTTCGTTCTCTATGAATCATTTCAAAAAATGGTTGCTTTTCATTGTGCAACATTGCTATCAAATATGAAAACACCATCCAATCTGTTCATTGCTTTTGCAGTAATTTTGCAGAAAATGAACTATGCAGTTTAGCAATGGATAGCTCATCAGTGACCTTGTTAAAGCCACTCTTTCTCAAGTCTTAGGAAGGAGGCAATGGCAAAATCACCTCTTGAAAATCTTGCCAAGAAAATTCCTGGGAGATGTCCTCTTACTTTTTACACACACACACACATACCACACACCACACACGCACACACACCAGGCTGCTCAGGTTTTTCCTAATAATATAATATTTACGTTAATTTAATATCCTTTCATTTCCATTGTTGTACACTGCTCAAAAAAAATAAAGGGAACACTTAAACAACACAATATAACTCCAAGTAAATCAAACTTCTGTGAAACCAAACTGTCCACTTAGAAACATAGAACATAGAAGACTGACGGCAGAAAAAGACCTCATGGTCCATCTAGTCTGCCCTTATACTATTTCCTGTATTTTATTTTACAATGGATATATGTTTTCCCCAGGCATGTTTAAATTCAGTTACTGTGGATTTACCAACCACGTCTGCTGGAAGTTTGTTCCAAGGATCTACTATTCTTTCAGTAAAATAATATTTTCTCATGTTGCTTTTGATCTTTCCCCCAACTAACTTCAGATTGTGTCCCCTTGTTCTTGTGTTCACTTTCCTATTAAAAACACTTCCCTCCTGGACCTTATTTAACCCTTTAACATATTTAAATGTTTCGATCATGTCCCCCCTTTTCCTTCTGTCCTCCAGACTATACAGATTGAGTTCATTAAGTCTTTCCTGATACGTTTTATGCTTAAGACCTTCCACCATTCTTGTAGCCTGTCTTTGGACCCGTTCAATTTTGTCAATATCTTTTTGTAGGTGAGGTCTCCAGAACTGAACACAGTATTCCACAGTATTAGGAAGCAACACGGATTGACAATCAATTTCACATGCTGTGGTGCACATTCAACTTTGTACAGAACAAAGTATTGAATGAAAATATTTCATTCATTCGTATTTAGGATGTGTTATTTGAGTGTTCTCTTTATTTTTTGAGCAGTATATATATATCAATGTTGTATATCAGTTATTGTATCTAAGTTCTAAGCATCCATTTAATTATACAACCTTTAAACTTTTCAGTTTCCAAGCCGTATTTCATCAGCAATTTATAGATAATACTCAGTAAATATTTGTTATAAGGTATTTAAATTAAGTTAAGTCTCTTATGTTTTGCTCCTTGTTTTAGCATTTCTTTTAAGGTAGGGGTGTCAAAAAGGCCGCCCGTGGGGCCGGATGCGTCATGCGCAGGCAATGCCCACCCCAGCTCCGCAAAGGCAACGTTAGTTTAGTTTAGTTTATTTAGATTTGTATGCCGCCCCTCTCCGAAGACTCGGGGCGGCTAACAACAATAAAAAACAATGTAACAAATCTAATATTAAAAAGTAATCTAAAAAAACCCCAATTTAAGAGACCAATGATACCAACAAACATACCATGTATAAATTCTATAAGCCTAGGGGGAAGGGAGATTTTTTTTTTCCCAATTCCCCCATGCCTGATAACACAGGTGGGTTTTAAGGAGCTTGCGAAAGGCAAGGAGGGTGGGGGCAACTCTGATATCTGGGGGGAGCTGGTTCCAGAGGGTCGGGGCCCCACAGAGAAGGCTCTTCTCCTGGGTCCCGCCAAATGACATTGTTTAGTCGACGGGACCTGGAGAAGGCCAACTCTGTGGGACCTAACCGGTCGCTGGGATTCGTGCAGCAGGAGGCAGTCCCGGAGATATTCTGGTCCGGTGCCATGAAGGGCTTTGCAAAATGTCATGTGATTACAATGTGGCGTAGTGAGTTTGAAGAGTTTAAAGTGTTTTAGCGTTGTTTTTCAAACTTGTCACCTTTAATATGTGTGGACTTCAATTCCCAGAATTCCCTGTCAGTACCCACATATCTTGCTTACATATCTTAAAAGATTTCAAGTTTGAAAAAACATTGTTTTAAAACCATACTGCTTGACTGAAGATATTGAAACCATTCTGGTGATTCAGATCATTCCTTAAAGAACCTCAAAATACACTGCTCATAAAGGGAACACTTAAACAGCACAATATAATTCCAAGTAAATCAAACTTCTGTGAAATCAAACTGTCCACTTAGGAAGCAATACTGATTGAAAGTCAATTTCACATGCTGTTGTGCACATTCAACTTTGTGCAGTATTCAATGAGAATATTTCATTCATTCAGATCTAGGATGTTTTATTTGAGTGTTCCCTTTATTTTTTTGAGCAGTATATTTTATCTTCATCTTATTAATAAACGAATCTTGCAGTCTGTAAGAATTGTTACCTATCCACTGAGCAAGTTTCTTTCTGCTTTGCTTTTCAAGCAAATACATATTAAATAATGGGGTGAAAGGTGATAAGCCTGGATTTATCCTTTATTTATCTGAAACTTAACTTCAATGGTGTTGTGGTTGGGTGGGGCTGCTGTAATTAGTGCTACAGATAAAAGTGCAGCCTGGTGTTTTAGCCTCATGGCAGTTTATCTGATGCATTGTTTCGTCAAGATCGTGTTTTTTTTGCTGTTCAGGATTGTGTGTGTGGACTCTGTGGACTTTAGAATTGGACTCAATTTCCCAGTTATTGGGTGAGCAATTGGACTGCATTTAACCTGTGCCTTGTGTGTACCAGAAAATCCCTTTGACATTTAAAAAGGGAGCTGCTTTCTGTTTTTCTGTTTATAAAAACTTTTGGCTTTTCCTTTTATCGTGTGGTGTGTGTCTTCCTGGACTAATTACTACGGGCGGTTGAGACTCGCAGGCAGAACAAATAGTAGAGTTTTAATTCCTGGAAATTTATGTGTCAGGGTCCATTCTAACTGCACCGTGCTTTCTTAGCTGTCTGCATTTTCCAATAGACCTGAATATTTAATCATTTTATTTATTTATCTAAAACAATTCTATGGACGGCCGTTTCATGGTAAAGAAATGTATAGTCCTGTTAGTGTCATCTTACTTTCCGGAAGTAAAATCAGATTTCAAAATCAGGTATGGAAACTCTCCCAGAGCTGAAAAGGAAAAGATGTTCCGAATCCGAGGAGTCATTTAAACAAACAAATAATTTATTGTACATCTGGTAAGGAAATTGTAACCAAAACATAACAACATATGACAAATTTTTGAATTCTATTTCAGAGACTCCGTTTTCTTCTTTTGAAATAAAACAAGTCCATATTAATGGTACACATTTCTTTGGCAAATTAATAGGTGATGAAGACGGCAGCCAAGAAGCAGCAGATTCTGATGGGGACACACGTTCGGATAAACCAGGACCGCTTAAGCTTGAGACAGAAGACTGGGATGGACCAGGTAAGGAAGTATTTAAGGAAAAGAACAGCTTATATGAGAAAACTCAGTGCTATAGTAGTTAACTGGTTGAACCATACAGCAGCTGATTCAGTGGTTAAAAGTGGATCCTAAAGCTAAGAAGTAATGTTTGAAAAGATATGACAGAAGTATATATTTTATATGGAAGCAACACAGAAATTAATAGTTGATTGTAACTAAACAGATTAACGATATTCTTTAGGTAGGTATTTTTTCAAATGCAAATATCTATATACTGCTAAATGCAAGCAGCGTGGGCTATGAGCCAGAACGCTAAATTGTGCTCGCCGCCACGGCTCGTAAGTGCTTGCGGGGCCAGTGCGATTTTGCTTCTGCACCTGTGGAAATCACACATGGAGCTGCAGGTGCGTCCGTGTTTTGGCGAGGTTTTACCTGCGACTCTGTGTGTGATTTTTCTACCTCCACAGGTGCAGAAGCAAAATCACCCAGGCCCCGTAAGCACTTATGAGCCGCGGCGGCGAGTGCAATTTAGCGTTCCAGCTCGTAGCCCACCGCTGAATACAACTCGTCTTACGAACTTAATTGGTTTCGGGATGAGGTTTGTAAGGTGAAAAGTTTGTAAGACTTAGGAATCAATGGAATCAATGGAAAAGCGATTAATGCGTGAAAGCCCAAAACTCACCCCTTTTGCCAGCCGAAGCGCCTGTTTTTGCACTGCTGGGATTCCCCTAAGGCTTCCCTCCATGGGAAACCCCACCTCTGGACTTCTGTGTTTTTGTGATGCTGCAGGGGAATCCCAGTAGGGGAATCCCAGCAGCGCAAAAACGGGTGCTTCACTGGCAACGGAAGTCCAGAGGTGGGGTTTCCCAGTGAGAGGAGTCTCAGCAAAGTTGCAGCATCGCAAAAACACGGAAGTCCTCAAAACCACACCTCTGGACTTCCGTGTTTTTGTGATGCTGCGATTTCTCTGAGGCTCCCCTCGCTGGGAAATCCCACCTCTGGAGTTCTGTTGCCAGCGAAGTGCCTGTTTTTGCACTGCTGGGATTCCCCTGCAGCATTGCAAAAACACGGAAGACCGGAGGTGGTGTTTCCCATGGAGGGGAGCCTCAGGGGAACCCAGCAGCACAAAAATGGGCACTTTATTTATTTATTATTTATTTATTACTTAGATTTGTATGCCGCCCCTCTCCGAAGACTTCTGTTGCCACTTTGCTGGCAACAGAAGTCCAGAGGCGGGGCATTCCAGTGGCGGCAGCTTGGGTTTGTAAGATGAAAATAGTTTGGAAGAAGAGGCAAAAAAATCTTAAACCCCGGGTTTGTATCTCGAAAAGTTTGTATGACGAGGGGTTTGTAAGACGAGGTATCACTGTATCTGCATACTACTAAAACTTTTGTGTAATTATTTGTAACCTTCAATTGGGACAACCTTCTTGAATCAATGTCCTTCAAATGGACACACTTATACATTGTGCCCAGAATCTGGGACCTTTGTCTCATTTGGGATGCAATTCATCATAATTGTAGCCACTTCAGTGCAGTGGTGAGTGGCAGTCATGTGATTGTCAATTCCAGAGCTTCCTGTCACTTATGCTCCCACTGCCGTTTTGCCTGTCTGTGTCATTCTCTTTCTTTCTTTGGTAATGAAATATCTCTGAAATGATGACTCAGCAAGTCACAGATTGTCTAGTTATGACTAAAATATGGTCAAATATGGACGATTCCACCAAGTACCATATTTTGAGAGAACATGCATTTGCGGTGCACCAGAAATAGAAGACATTGCACATGTGCTACTCAATTGTAAACTGTACTTCTCAGTAAGACCTCAGTATTTACAGCTCCTACTTGACAAAATCATACACTGGGACTGTAATAACAATTATCATATTTTCTTCAGGGTACAAATATATATGTAGTTTCTAGAACTGCTAAGTTTATAGTCAGGGCTGTTCAGATGAGAATACGTTTTATAGAACATATTTGGGTGGCATGTAAAGGAGATGAACTCACTTAAGAATATTTTATATCAGTATCTTAGATTTGTTTAATATAATCCTTTGCACGAGTTATATTCTCATGTTTTACTACTCAATTTTAGCATATTATACTGCATTTTAACTAATTATTTATTTAAATTTCCTCTATTTTAGCCAATTTTATTGTATTTTAACCAGTCACAGTTTTATGACGACCAATGTGGTCCTTTTTCTCGCTTTGATATGGTCGATTGACTAATCAAATAAAGTTGATATTGATTGACTAAAATAAAAAGATTTATCTCAAGATCTGTTTAAAATGCCATTGGTTTCCACATAACAGGACAAAAGGGTGTAATCTGGTAATGAACTGATATTTGATTGCCCCCGTCAAAAGCATTTGTGTTTACTTTGGTTTGGAACAAAACTGTATTTGAAATGAAATTAGATATGAAATTCACAGCCTTTAAATTCAACACTAATAGTAATTATCTTTCCGAATCTGCAAAATATGTACTCCTTGGCAATAAATTAATCCAAATCCATGTACATACCAAAATTCTGGAATTGAAACTTTTGATGTGTCTATATGTGCATCTCTGGATGTGAGAGAAGTAGAAATTGGCTTTTGATCTCTTTAATTATTTCCATAATATCATTCATATTTCAGCATTAGTAAATTATTCCCATAGACTCCAAACCTGTATATTGGAGTGGAAGAACGTCATGATTGAGAAACACAGGGCGCTTAAAAACAAACTGTTCCACTCTTTTTATGTATAAACAAAAGTTATTGTCAGGATGACAAAGGCAATCTCTATCTGCAACAAATTCCATTAAAAAGGCAAAATGAGAATGGATCAAAACTGTTCTGTCAAGAACCTTGGATCTGCTTAGCTACTGGCTACCATAATTCAGATAGCAATAGCAATAATACTTCGACTTATGTACTACTTCAAAGTGCTTTATAGCCCCCTCTAAGCAGTTTACAAAGGCAGCGTATTGCCCCCAACAATCTAGATTGTTGTTTTGAAAGGTTGGAAGGATGAGTCAACCTTGAGCCACTCAAAATTGAACTCACAGTTGGCCTGCAATATTGCATTCTAATCACTGAGCCACTACAGCTCCCTTAGTAAAGAGGTTCTAAATAGTTCAAGTTTCAAGTTTTATTGGATTTATATGCCGCCCCTCTCCGAAAACTCGGGGCGGCTAACAGCAATCATAGACGATATACAATAATAACCCAATACTGAAAGCAAATTAAACCCCCCCTTTTTTTAAAATAAAGTTTTATTGATTTTTAAAAGTTTACATAGAACAAACATATAACAGTGCACAGTGCATGTGCCCACCACCTAACAATAACACCCCCCCCATCACCCCCACCACCCATACAAGAGGATTCAAGAAAATTTAATTATTTATCTGTTATTCCTTGGCTCTATCTTGCATCAAGTATTACTAAAAGAGTGATTGCAATTTATTTTTCATATTTACATCCCCTTAATATAAAAAACCAAACACACATACAAACATACCATGCATACCATTGTAAAGGCCTAGGGGGAGAAGAAATCTCAATTCCCCCATGCCTGGCGGCAGAGGTGGGTTTTAAGTAGCTTACGAAAGGCAAGGAGGGTGGGGGCAATTCTAATCTCTGGGGGGAGTTGGTTCCAGAGGGCCAGGGCCGCCACAGAGAAGGCTCTTCCCCTGGTCCCGCCAAGCGAGATTGTTTAGTTGACGGGACCCGGAGAAGACCCACTCTAGTCGCTGGGATTCGTATTGCTATAGTATTGCTAAAGGAGCAAGAAATGGACTTTGGAGAGTCCAGGTGAACACTAAATACTTTTCAGTCACTGGATCATTCTTACCCACCCAAGATTATGAATACATATTCCTTTCCATGTGCAAAACCATTGCAGCAGAGGCAGAGTAACGACACGGACACAGATAGCTGGATTTAAAACTGGGTCATTTTATTAACTAAATTTGCATAATTTATTCATAAATTAGCATAATTTAAATAAACCTAACAAGGACCGCAGGGTCAAACAATTACTTCCGGGGCAGAAATGACGTCAGAAAAACTTCCGGTGCAACTATGGGCGTAGCTCTGTGCTAATCCAGGTGAAGGGCCCCGCCCTCACCTGGATCCCAGCCATGCACCTGCATGTGGGAGATCTCGCTGTCTAACCCCTACAAGGGGATAGAAATGGGTGGGACCCAAGGACAGGTTCCCCCAATTGCTCAGATCGAACTAAAGGCACCATGAGCCTTTGGAGAGAACCTGTCAATCATCCCCAAAGATGCCCAATGGAGAACACGCAGTTGCTAAACACCACCCAATTTCTGCCCCTAACCTGCGTACCCAAATGACCAAAGGTAAGAAAATTTAGACTAATCGGTGAGCGAAGTACCCCCTAACCATCCATCCGTCACCACAGTGTGGAATAGATGAAAAAATGGTCGCAGAAAATACCGAGACCGCCAGAAATTCCTATTCAGCTCCCTAAGGGCGACCCACAGTGGCACACTGAAAGATAGGGAGGGCGGGCGGGTGTTTGCTTGCTCGTCGTCGGGGCAAAAAGGAGGCCCCAAGCCTACGCAGCCTCTTTTATAGGGCTGGCAGGCTCTGCCCCCGACGATGGCCGGGATCTCACGAAATCTCGTGAGATCCTGGCCTTTAAAAATGACGACTAAGCCGAGGGTCGTGTCTTCCTGGCCTTGCGGCAAATCCGGGCTGGGGATAACTCACCGGCCGCGCATTTTGTGGTCATGAGACATGACTTAAAATGCACTTCAAACACACATCAAATCAGGATGTCCTAGATTTTTTAAAGGATGGAGCTAGTACTTCCTTAAGCATATTTTTTTTGGCCTGAAACTAAGTACTTATTATCTAGTTTCCAATTCTGAACTTACATTAGCAGCACTGTTGCATTTAACAAATGGATATGACAGTCAATGATGTTTTCAAGGACTTTTCTTATCACTTTTCATTTGATATAAATCATTTAACACACCCTGGTCATTGACTTCACAGTTAAGAGAGAAACCTGCAGACTGCAATCAATAAAGTGTAAGAGCTTCGTGTTTAGGCAGAAATGTAAGCTAATATTTTCTCTTACACGCCATATAAATGGTGCAGATGGAACCTGACAATGTTGGAAATAGTGGCAGTTTCATCAGCATGAATAAAAATGATCCAGAGAGCTATTACCTGTAAATAATGCAAAACTTGATTTGTGAAACAAAAAAAGAGAGCAAGAGTTAAATTTCTTGTTAAAATTATATTGAAATGTCTGTCTCCTTGAAATCACTTGAGTTATTCAATAATACAAAAGTACAAATTATTCCTTTGTTATATAAATGATAGCTATATAATAACAAAAATTATATTTAAAATTATATTCTCAATGTAGCCATGTCTGCAAATGTCTAGAAGAATATTCTGTTTAAGCAGCTGAATAGAGCTGGAAAAATATTATAATGCAGCAACAACATTTGCATTAAAACAACCTCTTATATTTCAATCACATTTTCATCCTTGCTTGACTTTGCAAATTGCTGTATTCTGTCCATGAAGAGGAAAAGAATTTCAGCAGTAATTTCTGAAATCAGTAGGTGGAAAATATAGGGCAAACAAGAATGGGGGGAAGATAGTATATCGGATTATAATGGTGGTATTTATAATGTTGTTAATAATTTACAAAAAATATGCCTATATTCTGTACAAAGCATCTAGCATTATGTAAAAACAAGATTTGCCATCAAACATATTTCAGTGTAGTTAAAGTAGCATGGAATCCATTTAAAAATGAAATTACTTGCTTAGCTTTGAGGTAATGTAGCTTCAACTTTTTTTTTAAAAAAAGTAATTACTTGCTTAGCTTTGAGGTAATGTAGCTTCCATTTTTTTAAAAAAGCAATTTATTGCAATTAATAAAATACACATTGAAATTGTACTTTCTTGTTATTTCTTTGTTATGTGTATTACTGACCAATTTTCTTTAATGTGGAACACTTGGGTAACATCTTAGGAGATAAAGAAAGTTTGAATCTACTCAAGGCTAAAAAGATATATAAATAGAAAACTGCCATAAATAGAATGTATATATACAACATATCAGAATTCAGAGGACAAAAAAATTGCTTCTAGCATTCTGAAACTTTTCTTCTTAGCTTTGAACTTGTCTGGTTCTTAATCAGTTTATGAAATTGCCTTATGTGGATCATACTGTAATATTGTCCCATAATGCAGCAGCTTTGGGTAGCACTGATATTTTAGTTAATACAAAAATTAGTGATTGAAATATATATACATTCCATATACAAAGGTGTACTTTGACATTCATAAATGGTTAGGTCTCTTACTAATAAGATTCTCAAAGAAAAGAAGGTTTTTGGATTTCTCTACAGAATAAGAGAGAGCTTATATTGAAATTATATCTATCTATCTATCTATCTATCTATCTATCTATCTATCTATCTATCTATCTATCTATCTATCCATCCATCCATCCATCCATCCATCCATCCATCCATCCATCCATCCATCCATCCATCCACAAAATTCAGAGTACAGTGTTCCCTCGATTTTTGCGGGTTCGAATTTTGCGAATAGCCTATACCACGGTTTTTCAAAAAATATTAATTAAAAAATACTTCGTGGTTTTTTTCCTATACCACGGTTTTTCCCACCCAATGACGTCATATGTCATCGCCAAACTAATAATTTTTGCAAATAAATGACAAAAAAAAATTGTTAATAAATAATTATGTTTATAAATATCAGGATCAACGGTGAGTACCAGTAATAATGGTGAGTAAATGGTTGTTAAGAGAATGGGGAATGGTAATTTAGGGGTTTAAAGTCTTAAGGGATGGCTTTGTCCATAGCCAAAATGGTGTACAGTGATCCTCCGAGTTTCGCGATCTCGATCTTTGCGAAACGCTATATCGCGATTTTTCCACCCGATGACGTCACTCCCTTCCTTTCTCATCTTTCTTTCTCTCTCTCTTTCTCTATCTTGCTTCTTCCTCTCTCACACTCTCTTCCTCCCTCTCTCATCTCTTTCTTTCCTTCTCTCTCTTTCTCTATCTCTCTCCCTCTTGCTCTCGAGCGGTGGGCGGCACCCAGGGAAGGTTCCTTCGGCCGCCCACCAGCTGATCTGCTCGGCAGCGCAGTAGCAGCGAGGAGCCGAAGATGGGGTTTCCCCTTTGCGTGGGCAACGGGGAAATCCCATCTTCGGCTCCTTGCTGCTACTGCGCTGCCGAGCAGATCAGCTGGTGGGCGGCCGAAGGAACCTTCCCTGGGTCTTCAACTCCCAGAGCGGCGGACAAGCGGCGGCCGGACAAGCGGCGGACAAGCGGCGGCCGGACAAGAAAAGCGGCGGCCGGACAAGCAAAAAAGCGGCGGACAAGCGGCGGGCGGAAAAGCGGCGGGCGGACAAGCGGCCGGACAAGCGGAAAAGCGGCGGACAAGCGGCGGGCGGACAAGCGGCGGGCGGACAAGCGGAAAAGCGGCGGACAAGCAGGCAGGCAGGCGGCTCCTCAGCTGCTGGGTCTTCCCAGGTGCGGAAGTAAAAACACCATCTGCGCATGCGCGGCCATGGAAAAAGGGGCGCGCATGCGCAGATGGTGTTTTTACTTCCGCACCACTACATCTCGAAAAATCGATTATCGTGAGGGGTCTTGGAACGGAACCCTCGCGATAATCGGGGATCACTGTATTTACTTCCGCATCTCTACTTCGCGGAAATTCGACTTTCGTGGGCGGTCTCGGAACGCATCCCCCACGGAAAACGAGGGAACACTGTATACTGAAATTCTGGTAATGACATCCAGAATGTGGCCCAGAAATAGTTATTGAGTTATCTTTGTCTTAGAATAAGGAGATTGTTTGGATTTGGCCATTTAAGATGGTTTGAGAATTCAGTGAATTGATTTAAGATAAGAGCATCTCAAATGTTGTGGATGTTGTTATTACTTGTTGTAAAGAGGTTTTATTGTACCAAGGATTTCCCACTTATCACTGTTTACAAACCTTACTATACCTAATTACCCCAAGTTGTATTTATTTATTTATTTTTTATTTATTCATTTGTCCAATACACAATACATATGGAAGAGAATAGACATGAAGTAATATATATAAAGATAATAAGTAAAAATAGAGGAGAAGATATATGAAAGGAAGAAAATATATATGATATATGAGATAAAGGAAAGACAATTGGACAGGGGACGAAAGGCACACTAGTGCACTTATGTACACCCCTTAAATGTTATTGGTGATGCAAGTAAGTTCATTTGGAGTATGATGTTCCCCGCCCACTTATTTATCTATCTATCTATCTATCTATCTATCTATCTATCTATCTATCTATCTATCTATCTATCTATCTATCTATCTATCTATCTATCTATCTATTTGGTTTTTATGCTGCCCTTTTCCTTAGACTCAGGGTGGCTTACAACATGTTAGCAATAGCACTTTATTTAACACAGCAAGGCTATTGCCCCCACAATCCGGGTCCTCATTTTACCCACCTCGGAAGGATGGAAGGCTGAGTCAACCTTGAGCTGGTGATGAGATTTGAACCACTGACCTTCAGATCTACAAGTCAGCTTCAGTGGCCTGCAGTACAGCACTCTACTGAGTTCCTCATCAGATTTGACACAACGTTAAAGTAGGCTCTGCTTGTTTTTGTAATTGTATGCCCCTATTTTTTCTCTCCTCATTCCTTTAATAAAGTTATAATCAGCAGTGTTTGACAACATCTTTTTTGAGCAAGATCCAAATATGACATTTGTGAATCTGTATAGACTCTGTTGGGCTGGCAGAGTAGCCAAAAAACGGAATCAAAAAAAGAAAATATTATTCACAGGAAAATAACTGACTCAAAATGCCAAAAAGTAGAATAAAAATCTGTGATTGTGCTATGCCTCCCTTTGTCTTTTAAAACAAATTCTTGTATTTTGGCAGTTCACTTTGTTGACATTGATTGATTACTCATCATAATGAAAATATTTTTTTTTTTAAAAGGTCAATGAGCAGCTGCTGGTGACTTGAGGACTCTTGGGTGAAAAAGAGTATTCAAAATTGAGATTGTTCAAACCAGGGGTAGGCAAATTTGGCTCTTCCATGACATGTGGACTTCAACTCCCAGAATTCCTGAGCTAGCATGATCGGCCTAGGAATTCTGGGAGTTGAAGTCCGCAAGTCACAGAGGAGCCAACGTTGGCTACTTCTAGTCCAAACCAAACCAAAATGATAATAAGAGTGCAACAGGTTTTAAGGTCCATGAATCATTAGAAAGAAATTGACTGGCTCAGTGAAGCTTTATTTTCTGGACAAGCCATGGACAGGTTTGGGCTGCCCTGCTGATGTAAAATATGTGCAATTTGCACATTCCTTGAAATAAGGAATGAGGCATCTGGGTAAAAGAATCAGATACTTAGGCACCACTTTTTAAAAGGATATGCCTAGCCTGGTGAGGAAATTAACAAAATGTAATTACTTCGAAATGAAGGAATTGATTTTGTCAAATATGAATTATGAACAGTGCCATTTTAATGGAAAGTGCTAGTGATTTCTGCACTAAGTTCATGATTTGGGAGTGGGAGTTTGAAATGCTTATTTTAATCAGTTTTATGCAATGCCCTCCCAGCCTTTATAAATTATATCTTTATTTGGTGCTATAAATATTTTGGGGTAGAAAGTAGACAAACTATTTAGAATGCCTCAGAGTGGCTAATTACAAAGAATACACTGTATGTATGTATGTATGTATGTATGTATGTATGTATGTATGTATGTATGTATGTATATGTTTGGAAACATACAAACTCATGCACACATACGGATATACACACGGATATACACAGTGAAGGGCTACCAAATTTTTTACCACCACACTGTGGGCATGGCTTATGCAGGACGCCCTGTATTTTCTTTCAACATCTTTCAGTGCAATTTGGGTGCTCTGGGGTGGAGCTCCATTTTCGCTACCCCACTATGTCCCCCCCGTCTGGGCTGCAGCCCACCCCTGGATATATATATATACATAGACACAAATACAAGGGTATGTGTGTATATCTGCATACACAAACACACATTTAATAACATATATAAATACATACATACATACATACACACACACACACACACATATATGTATATATATATGTTTTCGTAGATTAAAAAAACAGGACATGAAATTGACTTTGAAAAAACTAAATTACTTTCCAAAACAGAACATGTATATAAAAGAATAATCATGGAAGCGATAGAGATAGAAAAACACCCCGTTAGTATGAATAAACGTGATGACATGTCCCGCCTACCAGAAATTTGGAAACCAGCCCTAAACAAAAAAACATATCATAATCATCACCATGTCAATCCTTCAACTAAATGTGATTCCACCAACCAATCAAATCATTAAAACATAGCCACCCAATCTATTTGCTACATTCAAACCAAATCTCCACCCCCACCACTATTTATAAGGAACAAACGGTAGTTGCAAACAGACTGTATTTACAGCAGCACGAAGCTTACAACTTCAGCCTGATGATGGTGAATGTGATTTCACCGAAACGTCGCATAGACATGCAAAATATTACACGGGGCAAAACCCGAACTCAGAACAATCTACATATAGTAGAGTAGGCTACAGTATCCAATCCCTTCAGCTCTGCACCAGGGAAAGGTTACATACTTTTGTGTCGAATCACCCTGGTGTATTTGAAGGAACATCACAGCTCCTTATTTGCCTCTCGGCCCAACCCAGGGCCATTTCCAAGGCAGTTAATTTTATTGATAGCCGACAATTCTGTCACATGGGTTTTTTTTGCTGAATTTGAAAATTAAGGGAGACTAGGATAGATCTATTTCGGCCTTATTTTGGCCTCATCAGCTAGCCATTCCCACTGGGACTTGAACCTGCAACCTTTGCCTCGTAAGGCAGAGAATTATCCTAGGATGGCACCATTTCGGCCAATATATCAGGGTGATCCGACATAAAAAACATATACACACACATATATATATATACACACACACACACATACATACATACATACATACATACATACATACATACATACATATATATATATATATATATATATATATATATACACATATACAGACATATGTATGTTCTGACAAAGACTTGAAGATTACTGTCTTGATTTTGTGTCTTCTTCTTAAACGCGAGAAAATGTGGTAGATATGGGATCTAGGAAATGCTATTTGATGTAAATTAACAAAAATTCATGATACAGAGTTAACCATTGATATAGTTTGACAGTAAGAAGAATATGGTAAAAAAAGCAAAGGAAATCATAGGATGGCTGTGTGTTACTCTGACGCTGAATCAGTATTATCTTGGCTATCAGATAATGCAGTTATCATTAATTTTCACATTTGCATTTCAATCTTAGGAAGGAAATGACTCTTGCTGGATGAAGATAAGAGCTCTGTACTACTATAATGAACCATCATTTTATCCTGATGCTTTATATCCATATGAAAATGAGTCTGGGTGCTGATGTGTTGAGGAGGAATGTGCACACAGGAATGGGTCACAGAAACATTATAACAAAGTGTCAAGATTACTTAAGACTTCAGGGTACTTTTAAAAAAAAGAAATAAGCAGCGGGCTAAATACATCTTCTACATTGAAATAAATTAGTGTTTCTCAACCTCGGCCATTTTAAGATGTGTGGATTTCAACTTTCAGAATGCTTGCTGGAGAATTCTGGAGGTTGAAGACTACATATCTCAAAATGGGGGAAGTTGAGAAGCTCTGAAGTAGTTGCCAAATAAATGAAAGTCAGGTTCTTCTGTTGCAAGGTAAACTGGCATTTAGCATGGAGGAAGATTTTTATTTATTTATTTCTTAATTTTGTCCAATACACAATACATATTGAAGAGAATAGACATGTTAGTATTATATATAAAGAAAAGGATAGAAGAAAATACATAAAAATAGAGGAGAAGATTTATGAAAGGAAGAAAAGATATATGATATATGAGATAAGGAGAGACAACTGGACAGGGGACAAAAGACACACTAGTGCACTTACATATGCCCCTTACTGACCTCTTAGGAACCTGGAGAGGTCAATCGTGGATAGTCTAAGGTAGAAGTGTTGGGGGTTAGGGGTTGAAACTACTGAGTCCGGTAATGAGTTCCGCGTTTCGACAACTCAATTGCTAAAGTCATATTTTTTACAGTCAAGTTTGGAGCGATTAATATTAAGCTTGAATCTGTTGCGTGCTCTTGTGTTGTTAAGATCTTAAGATCTTCCTAAGCATCTAATTCCAGCTTCCATCACAAAAATATGAAATACTCCAAGAACCTGTGGGTAGCAATCAAGATATCATGCCTTTTAGTTTAATGGAATCATGTCTGTGTGATATGTTACATACAGTTTTCAAAACAGAATGTGTGTTTCTTACTTGGTTTCTTTTTTCATTCTATAGCTAATTTAATATACTATAGCGCAGTGATGGGGAACCTTTTTCCCTAAAGAGTGTGGGCAGGTGCTATTACGCATGCGTGAGTGCCCACGCCCATAATTCAAAGCCTGGGGGGGGGGACAGTTTCCCTGCCCCACAGAGGCCCTCTGGAGGCCAGAAATGGCTTGTTTTTCAACTTCTGGTGGCTCAGTAGGCTCGTATTTCACCCTCCCCAGGCTCCAAAGGCTTTAGTCAAAAATCAGCTGGACAGCATACACATGCATGTTGCAGCTGAGCTAGGGCAAGGGCTCATGTGCCGGCAGATATGGCTCAACGTGCCATCTGTGGCACACGTGCCATGGATTCGCCGTCACTGCTATAGGGGAAAGTCAAAAATATACCGTGGGAATGCTGTTTATAAAGATATGTCCACCTAGAAAACATGCACAATATTGACCTGAATTCATACAGTTCAGTTTGGCATGCAGATGTCAACTTTGGAACACCGAAAACATGAGATATGACACTGAGATACACCTTTATGATAATTCTGTCATGTTTCTGATTTAAAGTAGAAATATCTGAAGAGTCAGTTGTTACTAAATAGTATAAAGAAATAGGGTACTTCTCCGCACAGTCCAATATGCTATTCTTATTTGGTCTCTATCCTTAACATCAATTTCCGGTCACAATTCAAAGTGTTGGTTATGACCTATAAAGCCCTTCATCGCATCGGACCAGAATATCTCCGAGACCGCCTTCTGTTGCACGAATCCCAGCGACCGATTAGGTCCCACAGAGTGGGCCTTCTCCGGATCCCGTTAACTAAACAATGTAGTTTGGCGGGCCCCAGGGGAAGAGCCTTCTCTGTGGCGGCCCTGACTCTCTTGAACCAGCTCCCCCCAGAGATTAGAACTGCCCCCACCCTCCTTGCCTTTCGTAAACTCCTCAAAACCCACCTTTGTCGTCAGGCATGGGGGAACTGAGATATCTCCCCCGGGCTTATACAATTTATGTATGGTATGTTTGTACGTATGTCTGTTTAATAATGGGGTTTTTAAAATATTTTAAATTGTAAATTGTTAGATTTGTTATGAACTGTTTTATTGTGTTGTGAGCCGCCCTGAGTGTACAGAGAGGGGCGGCATACAAATCTAATAATAAATAAATAAATAAAATAAAATATGGAGGACAAAATAGCTGGGTCATGGCAGGAGTGAAATGCTACCAGTTCGCCCTGGTTTGGGCATACTAGTAGTGGCAGCCGCTGGTGATTTGGAGAATTGGTAGCTGTGGCAGTGTGAGGCTCTGCCCACTTTCTCAGATGTTGCCATTTTCTTGTTTTTAACCCTGCGTGCATGCACAAAGCCTTCTGCACATGCGCAGAGGGTGAAAAATCACACACTTAGAAACATAGAAACATAGAAGTCTGACGGCAGAAAAAGACCTCATGGTCCATCTAGTCTGCCCTTATACTATTTTCTGTATTTTATCTTAGGATGGATATATGTTTATCCCAGGCATGTTTAAATTCAGTTACTGTGGGTTTATCTACCACGTCTGCTGGAAGTTTGTTCCAAGGATCTACTACTCTTTTAGTAAAATAATATTTTCTCATGTTGCTTTTGATCTTTCCCCCAACTAACTTCAGATTGTGTCTCCTTGTTCTTGTGTTCACTTTCCTATTAAAAACACTTCCCTCCTGGACCTTATTTAACCCTTTAACATATTTAAATGTTTCGATCATGTCCCCCCTTTTCCTTCTGTCCTCCAGACTATACAGATTGAGTTCATTAAGTCTTTCCTGATATGTTTTATGCTTAAGACCTTCCACCATTCTTGTAGCCCGTCTTTGGACCCGTTCAATTTTGTCAATATCTTTTTGTACGTGAGGTCTCCAGAACTGAACACAGTATTCCAAATGTGGTCTCACCAGCATTCTATATAGCGGGATCATAATCTCCCTCTTCCTGCTTGTTATACCTCTAGCTATGCAGCCAAGCATCCTACTTGCTTTCCCTACCGCCTGACTGCACTGTTCACCCATTTTGAGACTGTCAGAAATCACTACCCCTAAATCCTTTTCTTCTGAAGTACAGTATTTGCTAACACAGAACTGCCAATACAATACTCAGATTGAGGATTCCTTTTCCCCAAGTGCATTATTTTACATTTGGAAACATTAAACTGCAGTTTCCATTGCTTTGAACTGATAGGGAAGCTTAATAGATTTCACCACTGGATCATAGATAGTGTTGTAGTATGGTTGGAGGCAAAGCACGAGTACACTGAATTTCCTGTACAGATGCTTGTTAAGTGTGGACAAAGGGTCACACTCTATCCTACGTAATTGCTCGGCTCACTGGCGTCAATAACACACGTGTGGCAATGCACTATTACTGTCATATCCACAAGGGACAAACTGTCAGGAGGAAAATGAATGCCCATTTTTAGACATGAAGATATTTAGAAGTTCAACGTCCTGTAGATTGTGCAATAAAGGGTTTAGAGTTAGAAATTCTATTGGGAATCAACAGACATCTGCATTACAATACATTATTTCTTGTAGTTTCATGCACCAAGAGACCCAGAGAATCTGGTAGGAAGCTTTGCACTTTTCAGCTGTCTCTGCTGTATTTTGGTCATAAAGGCAATCACATACTCCGGTAATTGCATAGGACTAGGAAACAATGTCAGCTTCTGGAAGCAGATGGGTTGAGAATCAAAAGGGGCATGTAATTGGTCCACAACCATTTTGCTCTTTGTTGTGTTTTTCTCATTAATTCTGCCAAGATTATTCCTGCATAGCAATAATTTTGAACTGTTGAAGGACGGGTCTGTTAATATACTGAACAAGTGTGCCCAACATGGAATCATTTTGGAGGAAAGCTACAGTCGAACAAGTGCCTGCAAACAAAGCGTGAGCTAGGAGAATACCAATTCTTGCAAAAGATATTTTTCACTTGATTTTAGTTCATGTTTCCGGTGCTTTTGCACACAAAAGTAGTTTCTCCAACAAGATTTTTTTTCTCCAGTTCATTGGAATCAATTTTGCCCATTCTTTTATTCAGTGTAACTATTAGATCAGTAGTAAAAAGATAACATAATTTATATATGCAATCTCCGTGAAGATGTCAGAGTAATCTATTAATCCAGAAACATTCAATTGTTAATAGTTATATTCACATGTCATTAGCAGTGATCCCTCTAATTTTTTTGGGGGGTAGGTGGAAAAGTATAGTGTCTGAGCGGCAGTCCCTTCGGGACTGGGTGGCACAGAAATAAACAAACAAACAAACAAAAAAACAAACAAACAACCCACCCTCTTTTGCCTCAGAGAATTTCAATAAAATACTGTACTGTGTGTCTATAACAGTGAGCTCATAATAGGGCAACTCTATCAATATCAAAATGCCACTTAAATAGTTGAGCTAGTTTCAAACTAGATTTTGATTTTCTTTCTCTCTTCCTTACTCCCATTCTTTTTCTTTTTCTTTTCCTTCCTCTCTTTTTTCTATCTGTTTCTCTCTCTTCCTCTCTCTCTCCTTCCCTCTCACTCTTTCCCTCTCGGCTTCTGGGCAGGTTTGGAAAACTCTGAGTTGATGATGATTTTTAAGTGAGCGATTGCTCACTGCTCAGCTTAGAGGGAACTATGGTCATTAGAAAGTGGTGGTATTTTTCAACAAACATAGAAAACAAGTTCTACCAGGATGAAGGTGACCTGCCTTCTCCTACTCTAAGGTCTTCCTGTCACTGAGGACACCTGAGTGTGTCAGCTTCCATTGTGATAATTGTCCTGCAAAAGGAGGACAGACAAAGCAGGCATTGTATTTGAGATGCCTGAAATAAGTATGTAGTGTGACCTTCTTGAGGAACAGCCAAAAAATTAACTAATTGACCCGAACCAGATAGATAACATGCCTTATCTGTGGGAGGTGAGCAGTGAAGTATGCAGATGTATTCTGCTCTGGTTGCAAGTTGATGTCTAGATGCAGTTCAAAATTTTGACTGATTATCATATAGAAAGTCCAGCATGACATAGGATCTGCTCATTGGAAGAATTGCCTGTCTCCATACATTTTTGCCCTTTTCAGAAAAATGATTTTGTTGAATTTTATACATTTAAAATCACAAATTCACTTTTATAGCTGTCCATTATTGGAATCAAACCTTATTTCATTTTTTATTTTAAATTATGATTTTTGTACATTTTATAGTTTCTGCTATATATCTATATGTATATGTATATAGCTATATCTATCTATCTATCTATCTATCTATCTATCTATCTATCTATCTATCTATCTATCTATCTATCTATCTATCTATCTATCTATCTATCTATCTATCTACCTACCTACCTACCTACCTACCTACCTACCTACCTACCTACCTACCCACCTACCTACCTATCTACCTACCTGTTTCAAAAGGTGACAGCCTGGCGGCGGCGCTTCTCACCACCCTCCCGAACCTGAACTTTTGCTGAACTTTTTGGGTTCGGCGTTCGGGAGAAAGCCAAGAAGTGCCCGGCTGTTTCAAAAGGTGACAGCCGGGTGGCGGCACCCAGCGGAGCGTCGTTTTTGCAATATTTTTTTTTTGCTTGCACGCATTAATCGGTTTTACATTGTTTCCTATGGGAAACATTGTTTCATCTTACAAACTTTTCGCCTTACGAACCTCCTCCCGGAACCAATTAAGTTCGTAAGACGAGGTATCACTGTATATGTTTCACTGGTGTTGCACTGGATGTTGCACAAAGTTACAAGGTCTCCGATAGATTAGCATAAACAAATCTTTTTTAAATAAGAAAACAAATGCCAAAATGATTTTTTAAATTATACTAAACAGAAGGTGATATTGAACAAATGACAGAATATTGTAGTATTATATTAATAGCTTATCAAATGGTAATAAACAAACAAAAACTTTTCAATGTTTAACGAAACCGATTTCATTTTTTAAAATTTATTTAAGAAGGAGCCATCAGTCTTAGTGTTGGAGAATGCTGGAGCCTGATGAAACCAGCTGAAGAGACAAACTGAGTGTACAGATGCAGATTAGGCTTCAGAAGATGAGGGTATAAAAGGGATTTAATGGTAGGATGGATTATAGAAATCCTTGTAACAATGTTAAATAATTATCGTTCCAGCCGAGATCAAAGCACTGCTGATTGAACCCCCTCAAGCTGTTAATACAGAGTATCTTGAAAAGAAGGAGGGGAAAAATCCTCAGAGATTGGTCAGCCTATACTGACAGTGTCCTCTGATCTATAAAAGTTTCAGCTGCATTGAAGGTATCAGTCGTGTAGGAGGAAAAGACCTTGTCAGGATGACTAGTATTAATTATACGTGGCTTTTTTGGGGGAGGTATTGGCTCTGAAGGGTACTTTCAGGCTTAATTGTTATTGGAATACATGTAGCTTTCTATATTTAGGCCAGAAGGTGATGGCATTCACTTGTTAAGCAGAAGGCTAATTTAAAACCCTAATGTAACTCTGTAGAGTGTTACACATAAACCCATACAAATAAGCTTGACATGTGGTTTCAGTTGTGATCAAAAAGTGCATAATTTGATAGTTTCATGTGAAATGTGTAAAAGCTTTACTTAGTAAATACTACAAAATAAAATAGATCAATTACCTGGAAAAGAGCTGGGTGGAGCTTCTCTAGCACAGGGTGGATGGATCTCCTTCTCACTCTTTCAAAGTTTTACATCTCAAGTCCTTACTATTCTCTTTATTTAAAAAGAAATGTAATTTCTCAACATTTCTTGATCAAGTCTTATTAAAAACAAAATCAACTTTGTCCACTACATCAGAGGTGTCAAACTCAACATCTGGGTGTAATGTACTGGATGGCCAGTAGAGGACGCTCTAGGAGCAGGAACAACACAAGAATATGATTGGTTGAATTGCTTGACAGCTGACTATATCGGGTTGTAGATGTATATGGTTATTAAACATTGCATAGAACGGTCTTCATTGAGTTGCTTCAGTCGTTGCACCCATCCTGGCTCGCAATACAGCTCTGGGGGCCACATTCGGCCCATGGGGTGCTTAGATCTAGTCTGGGGGCTGCCCTAGAAACAGCAAAGGGCTGGTCTGTGCTGTCTCTGACAGCAAAAATGGAGCTTGGGGAGGAGGGCTGCATGCATCTCCCCCAAGCTCCATTTTAACTGGCAGAGTATGGCAGGAGGCCGTTGTTGCTGAAAACAGAACTCGGGAGCCTGTTTTTGCTGGCAGAGTGCTTGGCCCACCGCAGACACCCCCAACATGACTGACATCAAGCTGGCTACCCAATCTTGCCATGGCCACCACCCCAACTCTAATGCGGGGCCCGCAATGAAATCAAGTGTGACACCTCTGCACTACATTATGTCAGTTATATACTTGTCAGTCACTAAGCTATGAAACTGGCAGTTCTGTGTTAGCAAAACCTCAGAAGAAAAGGATTTAGAGGTAGTGATTTCTGACAGTCTCAAAATGGGTGAGCAGTGCAGTCAGGCGGTAGGGAAAGCAAGTAGGATGCTTGGCTGCATAGCTAGAGGTATAACAAGCAGGAAGAGGGAGATTATGATCCCGCTATATAGAGTGCTGGTGAGACCACATTTGGAATACTGTATTCAGTTCTGGAGACCCCACCTACAAAAAGATATTGACAAAATTGAACGGGTCCAAAGATGGGCTACCAGAATGGTGGAAGGTCTTAAGCATAAAACGTATCAGGAAAGACTTAATGAACTCAATCTGTATAGTCTGGAGAACAGAAGGAAAAGGGGGGACATGATTGAAACATTTAAATATGTTAAAGGGTTAAATAAGGTCCAGGAGCAGTGTTCCCTCTAATTTTTTGGGGGGGTGGGCGGAAAAGTATAGTGTCTGAGCGGCAGTCCCTTCGGGACTGGGCGGCACAGAAATAATAAATAAATAAACAAACAAACAAACAAATAAATAAAAAACCCACCCCTGTTTTGCCTCAGAGAATTTCAAAATAAAATACTGTACTGTGTGTCTATAACAGTGAGCTCATAATAGGGCAACTCTTATCAATATCAAAATGCCACTTAAATAGTTGAGCTAGTTTCAAACTAGATTTTGATTTTCTTTCTCTCTTCCTTACTCCCATTCTTTTTCTTTCTCTTTTCCTTCCTCTCTTTTTTCTATCTGTTTCTCTCTCTTCCTCTCTTCCTCTCTCTCTCCTTCCGTCTCACTCTTTCCCTCTCGGCTTCTGGGCAGGTTTGGAAAACTCTGAGTTGATGATGATTTTTAAGTGAGCGATTGCTCACTGCTCAGCTTAGAGGGAACTATGTCCAGGAGGGAAGTGTTTTTAATAGGAAAGTGAACACAAGAACAAGGGGACACAATCTGAAGTTAGTTGGGGGAAAGATCAAAAGCAACATGAGAAAATATTATTTTAGTGAAAGAGTAGTAGATCCTTGGAACAAACATCCAGCAGACGTGGTAGATAAATCCACAGTAAATGAATGTAAACATGCCTGGGATAAACATATATCCATCCTAAGATAAGATATATAAAATAGTATAAGGGCATGAGGTCTTTTTCTGCCATCAGACTTCTATGTTTCTATATTTCTATGAAAGATGAAGAGCTGTTAAAAAACATTGGCCAATTCCATTTTCTCTCGTATTGGGAAAAAAATCATTTTCTTTCTATGTCATTGGTTTATCCATAACATTTTCAAAAACAGATAAATTCTTACCATCAACATTCTCTGTTCCTTTGCCCTCTATGAATGTCTGTTCAATGTATTACCATAATCTTTATAAAGCCCTCTGTTCATCATCACTCCTAATTTTTAAGTTTAAGTTTATTGGATTTATATGCCGCCCCCTCCGAGGACTCGGGGCGGCTTACAACATATGAAAGAAACAATACACGTTTATCGAAATCTAATATAAAATTATCTAATTTCACATCATATAGACAGATTTAACCATAGTTTCAATTTCAAAAAGGGGACAATCCTATACCCTCCCCCCAAAAAAAATCCCAGGAAATTTCTAGAAGCCTGGCACTCTGAAAAATTAGCCATCAATAGTTACATAGACATTAACAACATATATACACTAAGCAAAAGTGACAACAAAGCAGCCCAAAAGGCAACAAAAAGATTCAAGCATTTGTCCACCAGCAATCTGCATGCAGATCAGCATAGATTAACTCCAAAGTTAACATCAGACCAACAATCAAGTAAGCAATACCCCAATCAAGAAATTGCCAAAGTCAACAGTAAGCAACCCAACCAAAGAATCCCTAAGACCACCACACCAACAGGCAAGCCACCAGAATAAGCCCCCACCGTTTGGCGGGGCCCAGGGGAAAAGCCTTCTCTGTGGCGGTTCCGACCCTCTGGAACCAACTCCCCCCGGATATTAGAATTGCCCCCACCCTCCTCGCCTTTCGTAAGCTCCTTAAAACCCACCTCTGCCGTCAGGCATGGGGGAACTGAGATATTATTTGCCCCCGGGCCTTTACAATTCATGCATGGTATGTTTGTTTGTTTGTATGGATGCTTGGTTTTACAATAAGGGTTTTTAATTGTTTTAGTATTGGATTTACATGTTGTTTTTTATTATTGTTGTTAGTTGTTAGGGGCGGCATACAAATACAATAAATAAATATAAATAAATAAATAAATATAAACTGACAACAAATTGCACTCTTTATACTAGCACTGATGATGTTATCCAGTTTGAGTGAGGGAGCAAGAAACCTCAAAGAGCACCAAGGATCCCCCATTTCAACTCTCAACAACAAATAGTTTCCTTTATTCGTACTAAAAATATAGTCTCCTATCTCTATTCAGTTAACTTTCAGAAGAATCACTGTTTGCCCTTCAATTTTCCAATGAAAGATGATAAGAAAAGATTATCAAATGTGTTTTGACCAACAGTGGGTTACTCCCGGTTTAGCCCGGTTCTTAGAACTGGTTGCGCCGGTGGCGGGAGGCTCCGCCCACCTGCCCAGAACGCTTCTGTGCATGCGCAGAAACATCACATATGAACACACCACAGAACCCACTAGAGGTTTTGACATACTCTGAAACCTGTCCTCCAAGAATGCTCAAAGCAGGTTAGCCGGACCCTCTGCCACCTTGATAAAAAGGAATATTTGCATCACACTTATACTTGATACTTCTTGGGATTTGAGATAACTTGGTTTGGGAATATGCTTCATAGCCCTTTAACAGCCATTAATCAGTTATTGCTTTTTGAGTTTCTGCATAAATATAATCCTTCCTTCCTTCCTTCCTTCCTTCCTTCCTTCCTTCCTTCCTTCCTTCCTTCCTTCCTTCCTTCCTTCCTTCCTTCCTTCCTTCCTTCCTTCCTTCCTTCCTTCCTTCCTTCCTTCCTCCCTCCCTCCCTCCCTCCCTCCCTCCCTCCCTCCTTCCCTTCCCATGGTTCTTTCATCTTGTATAAAGCTAGTTTTATATGAAAATGAGCCAAGGTGGCGCATTGGGTAGAGTGCAGTACTCCAGGCCACTAAAGCTGACTGCTAGATCTATAGGTCAGTGGTTCAAATCTCATCACCAGCTCAAGGTTGACTCAGCCTTCCATCCTTCCGAGATGGGTAAAATGAAGACACGGATTGTGGGGGCAATACGCTGGCTCTGTTAAAAAGTGCTATTGCTAACATGTTGTAAGCCGTCCTGAGTCTAAGTAGGATAGCATAAAAAAATCAAATAAATAAAATACCAGATTTAACTAAAGGAAGTATTTTGTATTGCTGCAACAGGACTTGAGCAGCCTTGTCATAAAGAGTATTCTAAATATTAATTCTTATGGACCTAAAATGACATTTTTATTGACTACATTTTGTTTTCTGTTTATTGCACTGAAAATTACTTTGGTTCAGCACAAAACACTTTAAATTGAGAAAGCTGCAAGTAAAGGTGGAAATGCATATAGATTTTTCTATGTTAAATTGCATCAAGCAGAAACTGTTTGGAGAAATTTGATTTATATTTATCAACTGGAACAAATTCCAGTTGTCCTCAAAATACCTGGGCATATTTGTTTTAGAGTAACAAATTCTCTAAGCTGAATTTCTGCTTTGTCCCTAATTTGTAATTTCTGGCAAATACAGAACATTATACTCATGTGAACGTAATTGGATATTGATCTAGATACTCCCGTAATCTTAATTTCTAGTGGCTATTCTTTTGATACTTTCTGCAATTTTCTATATTGAAGTAATGAAATGGTAATTAGGAATTTTATTAAGTGACAGTAATAGCAGTCACCATAAAACATTTATTAGGGAACTGGAATAGCTGTTATATAATTTATTATGTTATGTTATAATTACATTGAGTGATGATTATCACTTTTGTTCCTAAAATGATATATCTGCCACCAAACAGAAATATTGGTGGTCTAGAACAGAAATGAGGATGACTTACTTCATTTTACCTGGGGGGTTTTCTCTCCTTTTTCTCCCACTGACTTAAGGACAAGACATTAAATTCAGCAACTGAATGGGGCACACGTTTGGAGTCTTGGATAAAGGGATATCTAGGAGATAATAGGGCTCAGGACTGGTAGATTTATAATCTGCTTTGATTTGCCACCACCAGCATAAGTACTACTGAGATATGTGCTGGGTTTTTTGATGAAGAGAGATAAAACAGGAAAATTCAAATAATCTAATGGACCCTAATCTGCCTTCTACCAGTGCTATTATTCTTTAAAACTGAGAAAGAATTCATTTTATTTGATTCATTAGGGGATTTTTTTGTAACATTCTTCCTATTCTTTCTGTTTAAGGTAGCAGCTACCTCTATTTAATAAAGTGTGTATAATCAGAATAGAGTGGAAGGGACATTGGAGATCTAGTGTAGTCCAACCTCCTCCTCCAGTAGGAGAATATAGATAATTTGAGACAAGTGGCTGTTCTGCTTCTTCTTAAAACCACCCAGTGATGAAACACCAACAACTTCTGAAAGCAATCTGTTCTACTGGTGTTAGGAAATTTCTCCTTAATTCCAAGCTGATTCTTCCCTTGAATAGTTTCCATCCATTATTTCTTGTCCTGCCTTTTGGTGGTTTTGAGAATAACGTGATCCACTTCCTTGCCGTATCCCATCAAATATTGGAATATATATCTCCTGAACCAGAACTGTTTTGTTGTAAATCAGTGGGTTTTCCTTCCTTCCTTCCTTCCTTCCTTCCTTCCTTCCTTCCTTCCTTCCTTCCTTCCTTCCTTCCTTCCTTCCTTCCTTCCTTCCTTCCTCCCTCCCTCCCTCCCTCCCTCCCTCCCTCCCTCCCTCCTCCTTTTTAAAAAATGTATACTTAATATAATGCAGTAAAAAGGATTAAAATCATATGGTATACTGTGTATCTTTCCTGATTTCTTTTCATTCATTCCAGTTTGTTCCCTTATATCAAACTGAATTTGCCCAGGGAGTGCCCTGATTAATCTCTTGCTTATTTTCACCTTTTGGTCATAAGCTGCATCCTCTCCCACTGAGAAACATACATTAAAGTGAATAATAATAATAATAGTAATAGCAATAATAATAATCGTTAATCAAAAACTGCATGTGTCTTTATGATTGTGCCAGTGTTCTAGTATTCAATTATGCAATTTTCATTGGCATATTAATCATCTTTTCAACAAACAAGCCAGCGTTAATTAAAGCAAACCATGGATAAAGACATGTTGCCGGATCATCATTCTGTTTATCGCAGTGCACAGGCTGGCCGTTAAGTAAATTCTGAATTGTGAGATGAATTTCAATGTTGGCCTCATCTTTTTTTTGGTTAGAGTTTGAATGCAAGTCATCAAACAGCAATCACAACAACAATGAACTTCAGGTCTCAGAAGAGAGAGATGGATTTATTTGTAATTAATGGCAAAAAAATAATCAACCCAAACAAAACAAAACAAAATAAAAAGTACCCACCCAAAACTAAATGGTTATATTCCAGTAATGCAAAGTAAAATACCTGAAACACAATTTTTGGAAGGTGCCCTGTGCCTATTTTTATAGTAGAATCCCATTATTAACTTATAAATCACAAAACATTCAAATTTATCTAAAATATATGTAGTAGTAGCATATTTAGGAAATTCAAGAGAGTAATCTTACTACCCGTAAGTACTATAGAGTCTAGCCTAATTCTTTGCACAGGGATCCCTGGGTCATTTTTTAAATACTCTGGCCATAACTATTTGCAATATGAACAAATACCAATACATGAGACTGGGAAAATATACATCAGCTGTTTTGCAAAGCATATCTAAGCATCATTTAAACTAGCTCTGTTTTCTTTGTAACTTTTATTTTTTTTAATTATATATTAAGCCAGAGTGATGAGCATTAAAAACCGGGATCCTTCTAGATCCCTGGGCTACAAAACTTTAGACCACCATTAAATGTAGAATTTACTATATTTTAATTTTAATTGAACTCCTCATAAAACTGGTGGTGAGGTTGCTATTTTCTTATGACTAAATGCATAGTGCTTGAGTAATATTAAGTTTATTGAATTCATAAGGAAGATGTGGATCCAATGGGATTAATTTTAAATTTAGGTAAGTATTGATTTTTTGGGGGGAGGGGAAGAGTAAAAAGGTGGGTATATTTTGAAAAGTTGAACTCTTTCTTTTTCCTGAGCTTTCCTACCACAATGCTTACGCGTGAAATGATTTTAGTGCATTTGGTTGAGTTTCTTGTTTGGTATACCTCCCCTTTCTAAACGAAAGAAAAGTCTATTGGAGCCATAATAAATGCTAACAGAGACATAAAAATACTTGTAATACAAGGATTATGTAGCTTGATATTTTTTGGAAGTCCATTTTCAAAGTCTTTGATTTTTGTGGACACACCACATGAAGATTAAGGATTTCATTAGTATAACAAACTATATAATCAGATATTATGTTCACCATTGATGAGTGCTGTTTATAATGAAGGGATTTTCCACCTGTGACTTTATTACTAGTTGGCAGCATTTCTATCAGTGTCGGAACTAGTCAACATAATTTTGATAGCTCGGGTCTGAAAATTTATTGCAAAATTCTTAAAGCATGTGTGAAACCATGTCAGTTTTAACTTGAGACTGATCTTTGCTTATGTGAAGATAAGATTCTTGATGATCTTTGCTGCTTTCTTCTACTTTTTCCAAAGTATTTGATTGTACGTGAGGAGGAGGCTGATAATAGAGGCTTACAACCATAACAGGGAATTGTACACCCTTTTTTTCAATCTTTTTTGAACATTTGGTTCAGCAATGGTTTGCAGCTGGTATGGGCCACTCTATAGAGTGGTAATAAAAATAAAGATGCGTGCAAGTGCGTGCCCCCATGTGAGATTTGGCTTCTGCACATGCACAGGAAGCCAAATGTCATGCGCAGACATTTGCGTGTGTGAGATTTCACCGATTTTTGGCATTTTTTTGCTTCCACGCATGCGTGGAAGGAAAGAAATTGCCGAAAATTGGCAAAATCTCTCACATGCAAGCATCCTCAAGCAAAATCTGGCTTCTACACATGCAAACATGTGTGCACCCACACACTGGATGCATGTGCACCTGTGCCGGTCTACAGGAGCGCACCAGAGCACCGGAGATGTGGAACCCCTGCCTGATTTGGTTCCGATTCTTGAGCTATTTCTTATAAGATGTTTTCACATACTTAAATATGAGAAGAGATTAGATCAGGATGTGGATCAAAAATTCTGCATGAGAGTCTTTCAGCTACTTTCCAATTGATCTAAGTGAATTTAGGTGAATGTAGTAGCAACACCAAATAATTATCAGGGCAGTGCTTTGAATTGAGTTGAGTTTATTGTCATTGCACATGGTAAAACGAAATTAAATGCCATCTTCAGCATACATTATAACTATAGAAATAAAAACACAAACATACATCCTTTACATTCTGTATAATTGAAACTGAAAACCCAATATTGCACTATGAATTCAGTATGGTTATTACCCTGGGATAGCAGCTGTATTTTCTATTTGTCCTTGTTCTTATTATCCTGTACCGTCTGCCAGATGGTAATAGTTAAAAAAAAAGAGTTCCAGGAAGACATTTTCTTCCAATGTCTAGTCCTCCCTAGGTTTTTAACCTGGTCAGGCGGTTTAGTTCTTTTTTTTTTTTTACTCCTTTGTTATCCAGAAGGTCAGCAACAAGAATAGCTGGTTGTGTTTATTTTGTATTGCCCTGGATCAATATTTTAAGTATTGGCCTACTTTGAAAAACAGCTAATACTTTTAGATCTCTTTGTTGGTGGATTTAGCAGCACACAGTTAAAGTTATCATCCAAAATAATCATTTAGGGAATATAAAGTTCTTGCCTGCTTTCTCCAGGAATTGCCTGTTGTGCCATACATATTTGCATCAAGAGTCCTGGCAGGGCTTCTTAACAGAACTAGTTCCATCCTCGTTATTCAAATAGGAAGAGTAACACTGCTTGATCCTGTAGATGATCAGTATTTGAGAAGTGTTCTGATGCTGCTAGGATTTTGGGAAAAAATATTAATAGAGAAAGCTGACTTCTTCAACTGTTTCTTCTTTTTATATCTTTTTCTTGAAGGTTTAGTTGAGAAAAGGGGACAAGGAGGTATGAATTGGCCTTTTTCACCACATTTTTGTGAAGATCGTTGAGTTGGATGTACAATTAAGTCATTTGGGTTTGCATTTAATCTGAAGAATTGACAAAGTTATCATGTCAATGGCAAAAGCATAGAAAGTCTACTGGTTGTATTAAGATTAATGAAGGCAAATCAAAGCCTTGACCCATCCATGGAACATAGAAGCTGTGAAAGTTATATAACATTGTCTCCTACTTTCTCCAAGATTGGTTTTCACCCTCTATCAGTGGAGGGGAAGATAACAAGGTATTAGTAGATAACCATGTGATACTTCTGCAAGACCATAGAATTGCAGCTGCGTCTTAAAAATGGGACATGTACCAATGGATACTTAAAATAGATTACATTCTGGTAAGCATCACATAGCCAAACATCATTCCTGAAGATCACCGCCTTGTTTAAATTTGTTATATTTAATTAATTTTGGCTTCCTCTATACCCTATCATGCTATTGTAACATTGAAAAACAAAACAAAAACCTGAAGACACTGATAATTATAGACCTAGAGTTACTCAAAGGATCTTTTGTTTCTTGTCTGTGAAAATGAATAGTAATTAATCAAGCATTGTAATTAATAAAATAAGGACACATACTGTTGTCAACTTATGTAACAGAATCCTTTCCTTTATCACAGACATTTCCACAAATCTGATACAATATGTACCTATAGGGCAAGAAAAATGTCATGTTTGGAAATGTCTGGCACTAGAAAAATCAGGATAGTGTACATGAAGTATTTTTTGTTCAATACAGACTAAAAATTGTGATTTTAAGTAAATGCGCTCTGATATTAAGGCACTACACTCAAAATAATTTCAAGTAAGGCTCCATTCTTTTTTTAAAAAAATACGCCTGAACCGGGAGCCCGCTTAGGAACCACCGCCTGCTCGCTTCCTATCGCTTGTTCTACCGCGGCTCTTCCCCCCCACGCGGAGGACCGGGCAAAAGCGTCAGTGGGGGGCTTCGCTGCTTTAAGGCGACAGGGCGACCCAGGGAGAGCCAGGGGGCCTTGTCTGAGGCCAAAGCTCAGGTAACATTGTATTTTTCTGAACAAAGAGCTCTGATGTTGTTCCTGGGATGTATTGGACCTGCTCTCCCAGCTTAGTAGTCACAACTCCTCTGCAACAATGTCATCTGGCGGGGCCTAGGGGAAGTACGAAATATGGAACGAGCTGCCCTCGGAGATCTGTACTGCCCCCACTCTCCCCGCCTTCCATAAACCTTTAAAGACCCACCTCTGCTGGCAGGCCTCGAGCCATTGAAATTTTAACACCTTGCCCCACCCAATGAAAGAATGTGTGACGTATGATGTATGAACGTGTTGTTAACTTTTAATTATGAGGATTTTAATATGTAATGTTATTTAGATTGCGACATGTTGTGAGCTGCCCTGAGTCCCAGGAGAAGGGTGGCATAAAAATCAATCAGTCAATCAATCAAACAAACTCAAAGTGCCGCTACCTCCATTGGGACCACTTTGATCTTTACTTTCCACCCTGGTACTCAGTGTTCCCTCTAATTTTTTTTGGGGGGGTGGGTGGGCGGAAAAGTATAGTGTCTGAGTGGCAGTCCCTTCGGGACTGGGCGGCACAGAAATATTAAATAAATAAATAAATAAATCAGCGTTTCCCAACCGGTGTGCCGCGGCACACTAGTGAGCCGCGAGACACAGCCATGTGTGCCGCGGAGCTCTAGACCTAGGGAAGCTCCAGATGGGCGGGGCGCTGCCGGTGCCGGGGCGGGCTTTCCCGAAACATACAGAGAATACCCTCTCTCGCAGCCCCCTGGCTGGGAGCGCTTTCGCTGCAAGAGAGGGCTTTCTCCATCCATTTCGGGAATGCCCGCCCCCCCTCTCTCTCGTGCGCCGCTCCCCTTTTCTCTCAGCCCTCCCTGGCTTCGCTTCTCAATCCCTCCCTCCTTCCGTCTTTCCTTCCCCTCAGCAGTTCTGTCTGGGGGTCTCCCGCTCTTCCCTTCCCCGCCTCCCAGGCTTTGCCTTCACCACCCCCACCCCCTTTTTGGTTGGCAAGGAGTCCTTTGCCGCATCCTGCAGTTCGCACTCGGCTCGAGGCCGCTTTCCCTGGCTGCGCTCTTTCTTTCTCTCTCTCTCTCTCCCGTGAGCCGGGAAAAGGAAAAAAAAACTTCTTGCAACGGGCCCGCGCGCGCGCTCGTGCCCGCGCTCGTCCCTTCAGCAGCGCGGGAGGGAAGTCAGAGGGCGAGAGAGCGAGAGAGCGCTCTTGTCCTCGGTGCCCTCTGCAGCCTGCCTTCCTTCTTCTTTGACGCCGCTGAGGGACGGAGAGAAGGATAGAAAGGAAAGAGGGAGGGAGAGATAGAAAGGAAAGAAGGAGGGAGGAAAGAGGGGGGAGAGATAGAAAGAAAATAGATAGAAAGGAAAGAGGGAGGGAGAGATGGAAAGAGGGAGGGAGGAAAGTGGGAGGGAGAGATACAATGGAAAGAGGGAGGGAGAGATAGAAAGGAAAGAGGGAGGGAGAGATAGAAAGAAAAGAGGGAGAGAGGAAAGAGGGAGGGAGAGATAGAAAGGAAAGAGGGAGGGAGGAAAGAGGGAGGGAGAGATACAATGGAAAGAGGGAGGGAGAGATAGAAAGAAAATAGATAGAAAGGAAAGAGGGAGGGAGAAAAGAGGGAGGGAGAGATAGAAAGGAAAGAGGGAGGGAGAGATAGAAAGGAAAGAGGGAGGGAGAGATACAATGGAAAGAGGGAGGGAGGAAAGAGGGAGGGAGAAATAGAGTGAAATGGAGGAAGAGATATTTTTTTGTCCAAACTTTTCTTTAGCCCCCACCCCCCACCCGAGAGAGAGAGAGAGAAAGAGAGACATAGCAAGAGAGAGAGAGAGAGAAAGAAAGAGAGAGAAAGAGAGAGAGAAAGAGAGAGAAAGAAAGAGACATAGCAAGAGAGACAGAGAGAGAGAAAGAAAGAAAGAGAGAGAATGAAAGAGAGATAGCAAGAGAGGCAGAGAGAGAGCAAGGGAGAGAGAAAGACATAGAGGGAGGGAAGGAGGGAGGGAGAGAGAAAGAGAGCAAAAAAGAGAGGAAGAAAGAAAGAGGGATGGAGAGAGAGAAAGAAGGGAAGGAAGGAAGAGAGAGAAAGAGGGAGGGAGAAATAGAGTGAAATGGAGGAAGAGATATTTTTTTGTCCAAACTTTTCTTTAGCCCCCCCGCGCCCCCCCCGTCCCCCCGTCCAGTGTTCCCCAGGATTTTGAAAATATGAATAATGTGCCTCAAAAAAGGTTGGGAAACTACACTAAAATAAATAAATAAATAAACAAACAAACAAACAAACAAACTAAAAAAAACCCTGTTTTGCCTCAGAGAATTTCAAAATAAAATACTGTACTGTGTGTCTATAACAGTGAGCTCATAATAGGGCAACTCTATCAATATCAAAATGCCACTTAAATAGTTGAGCTAGTTTCAAACTAGATTTTGATTTTCTTTCTCTGTTCCTTACTCCCATTCTTTTTCTTTCTCTTTTCCTTCCTCTCTTTTTTCTATGTGTTTCTCTCTCTTCCTCTCTTCCTCTCTCTCTCCTTCCCTCTCACTCTTTCCCTCTCGGCTTCTGGGCAGGTGATTTTTAAGTGAGCGATTGCTCATTGCTCAGCTTAGAGGGAACTATGCTGGTACTTCTTCAGATTTTCATACTCTTTCCTAATTTTGCTTTCATTTAGCTTCATCTATCATTACTATACACACACACACACACACACACACACACACTGATGTTTTATTAAGAGGAGGGTCTTCTTCTTTTTTGACTCCCGAAATAAGTGCTTGGGCTTATTTTCAGGTAGGCTTATTTTTGAGGTGCAGGAGGCAGCAAGCATGGTCAACTCATGGGTATTTCTGCATTGCGCTGCTGCGGTAGTGCAAAACAGCCACTAATCAGCTCTTCACCCCTGAGGCCATGCATCTGCTCCTAGCCATGCACCCAGGACTCTGCACCTTGCCCTCAGCCCTGCCATGCCTCTGTGACCAGATGTCCTATCGGCGCTGTCACCTCCCTGTTCTTCACTAATGGCTTTTGTGGTGGCCATTAGCATGACAGAAGAGCTGTGGTGGCTAGGGTTGTGCAACTGGCCATTAAGTAAGGGCATGTGGGGTGCATGGGCATGTTTCCCCTCCCTTCCATCCTCCAGCCTCACCGCCTCACCTCATGTTGTTTGCATGGCAAGCAACCAGAGGAAATGGTGGGGACTGGCTATGCATGCTTTAAATATTTTTGGCTTATTTTCGGGAGCGGGCTTATTTTAATGCATGCATTCAAAATCCTGATTGGTCTTACTTTCAGGGAAAATGTGTGTGTTTGTGTGTCTGTATCTGTATATATATATACATACAGATGCAAACACACACACACACACACACACACACATATATATGTGTATGTCACATGTTTTTTTGCTGAATCTGAAAATTAAGGGAGAATAGGATAGATCTATTTCGGATTTATTTTGGCCTCATCAGCTAGCCATACCCTCACTGGGACTTGAACTTGCAACCTTGGCCTTGTACGGCAGAGAATTAACCTCTAGGCTACAGTAGCCAATCCTTTCAGCTCTGTACCAGGGTAGGGATACATATTTTTTGTGACAAATCACCCTGGTATATTGAAGGAACATCACAGCTCCTTTTTTTTTTGCCTCTCGGCCCAACCCAAGGCCATTTCCAAGGGAGTTAATTTATTCATAGCCGACAAACTATATTCTGTATGTGTCACATGTTTTTTGCTGAATTTGAAAATTAAGGAAGACTAGGATAGATCTATTTTGGCCTTATTTTGGCCTCATCAGCTAGCCATACCCACTGGGACTTGAACCTGCAACCTTTGCCTTGTAAGGCAGAGAATTATCCTCTAGGCTACAGTATCCAATCCCTTCAGCTCTGCACCAGGGAAGGGGTACATATTTTTGTATCGAATCACCCTGCTGTGTTGAAGGAACATCACAGCTCCTTATTTGCCTTTCGGCCCAACCCAGGGCCATTTCCAAGGCAGTTAATTTTATTGATAGCTGACAATTCTATCTGTATGTCTCACATGGTTTTTTTTGCTGAATTTGAAAATTAAGGGAGACTAGGATAGATCTATTTTGGCCTTATTTTGGCCTCATCAGCCAGCCATAGCCACTGGGACTTGAACCTGCAACCTTTGCCTTATATAGACAGACAGATGATAGGTAGGTAGGTAGATACCATATATACACCATATATATATATATATATATATATATATATATATATATATATATATATATATATATATTCGTAGATTTTCACGGGTACAGGTATGACAGTCTTGGTATATTCGGGTTTCTTCCCGTGTAGGATTTTGAAATTTCTGGTGATGTTTTGACGAGGTCTCACTCGTCATCTTCAGGCTGGTGTTTCTGTCCTTGTTCTAAGGCGAACACTGCGAGACCTGAGCTGCCTTCCTTCTATAAATACTGGTGGCTTGGTGTGGTCTGATGACTCAGCAATTGCCTGTTGCGTAGAAACTTCCTGGTGAGTCAGTGGGGTAACATCTGGGGTCGTTGATGTAGCTGAGGTATGCTGATTAGTTAATGATTGTAGATTAGGCGTGATATCCTGAGTAGTTGGAACTTGCAGGCTACTTGATTGTTTTACAATGTGTGTTCTGAGTCTGGTTTCTATGGCTGGGATACGTTTGAGGGCTGGTTTCCAGATGTCTGGTAAGCGGGAGGTATCATCCCGCTTGTTCATATTTTGGGGATGTTTTTCTATCTCGATGGCTTCCATGATTATTCTTTTGCTGTAGTGTTCTGTTTTGGAAATTAATTTGGTACTGTCAAAATCAATTTCATGTCCTGTAGTTTTGAAGTGTTGGAAAAGGGAGGAGGTTTTTTCTTTTTTCTTTAATGCATTATATATATACCAACCTACCTAACATCTGTCTGTCTATCCTGTACATTTATGAAACTGGCAAGGGCTCTTATAAGCTAAAGTTACTGCAAATGTAACTGGCTGTCAGTCAAATGCTAGAAGTTCTTGCTTACATCTGGATTTGTAACCTGGTTTTAAACTAACCATTATTTCTGTAACTAAAATACTCCACAGTATTTTAGGAATAAGTTATGAAATCTTGTGGATATTAAAGAAGGAGATGAGTAGATAATATTATTGTTCATCTAAGCCCATTTCTAAGGTTTGTTTTTATAATGCTATGCAGAATACAGTAGTATAATAAATATTGATAGACATGAAATTAAATTATACAGTATATTACTTTCATGAAGGATTTAAGCAAATACCTGGAATGAATGTAATGTAATGTAGACAAACAGTTGTGGCTAGTTTCTTTGTTGACCTTTTTCCACATGTGGTAATTTTCTATTCTTAAATCATGCTGTTTCCTGGAAGCATAACAACTGTATAACTTTGTTTTCCTTTGTTTTAATCCATGTTACTTTAGAGACATCAGCATGACATAGAAATAATTTCCTTGAAGACTCTAGGATCTTTTTTTTTGTTAGAACGCAATCACTTTGTGCAGGGAAGATAAGAACAAATGTTATGAAAATCAAGTTAAATTATACATAAATTTTATTAAGACTACAGCAGTTGCACAATATAATTTAGTCAGATTTTATATCTTTCGTTTTGAATCTAAATAAAAGAAACCCTAAATATCTTCATCTACAATGAATTAACAAATACAGTGGTCCCTTGATTTTCGCGGGTTTGAACTTCGCGAAACGGCTATACCATGGTTTTTCAAAAATATTAATTAAAAAATACTTTGCGGGTTTTTTCCATATACCACGGTTTTTCCCGCCCAATGGTCATCGCCAACCTTTCGTCCACCTTTAATAAATATTTTTTTTTAATAAACTTTAATAAATAAACATGGTGAGTAATAATCTAAATGTTTGCTAAGGGAATGAGAAATTGCAGTTTAGGGTTTTAAAGTGTTAAGGGAAGGCTTGTGATACTGTTCATAGCCAAAAATAGTGTATTTACTTCCGCATCTCTACTTCGCAGAAATTCGACTTTCGCGGGCGGTATCGGAACGCATCCCCCGCAAAAATCGATTTATATAATAACTATAAATAGCTATATATACTTAATACAGTTAATAAGCTTATCATTAACTCTAAACCAGATGTCAACAAAAAGTGTGTCATCTCATTTTTAAGTAACAAATTCATCCATCTCTTAAAATTAATTTTTTTGCTGCACCTCTGGCTTGATAGAGCTGAGTCTCTCCACAGTTTAGAAATATAATATAACAACACACTAAGATTTTCATTACATTATTTCTCTCAAAATTGTATTATCATATGCAGTGATTTGAAACCAAACCTAAGCTATTATAGAACAGGACCAAATTATGTCAGTTAACAAACCATTAAATTTCTTACTTTCCCAGTGTAACAAATCTAGGGTCTATCTATTTTTAAATATTATTTGAATGGCCCAATAAACAATATTTTCCAATGAATTAATTTCATTTTAAATTTTTGATTATATGCCATAAAGTCAGTATTCTTAGTGACCACATACAGTAGATAGATTTTCTCTAATGTGTCTATCCCTAACCTGGTGTTTTGGGCTTTTTGATGGTGTACCTATTCCCACTGTAACTGAGTCCATCCATCTTGTTGTGGCTGCCTTCCTCTTCTCTTTCCTTCTTCTTTTTGCAGTATTAGAGCCTTCTCTGGAGATCTAAGCCTTTGCACATCGTATCCAAGCTAGAATAATTTGTGTCTGGTCATTTGTGCCTTGAGTAAGAACTCTAGGTTGATTTCCTCAATTATCTATTTTAAATCATGGCAAATAAATCCCACATTTTTAACACCTAGAGACATTGTTCCATCCAAAAAATTGGATGTTCCAAATTGAACATTCCAACTCGTATTGTGCCCAATATAAATGACAAGATATATTGACTTTCATTTCAACTTTACTAAATGGATTTGTTGCTTTGCGCTTAAGAGCTGCATTGCTTAAAGAAGCTAAAATTGCAAGTGTTTTGGTTGTTGCTGTTTAGTCAATGAATATTTCAGGCCCGCACTGGAGGTAAGTCAAAAGATAGTTTGACATCTTAATTATTTTTAAAGGAGTCCAGCGTTCAGTTGTCTGGCTTGGTGACGATTGTTAACTCCCTACTAGACTTCTGCATGGAAGAAGAAGCCATCTGCAGAATGCTTTATGCTCATGATAGGAAACGTAGGCCCAGTCATCTTTAGGAATACTGATGCATGAGAAGTGTGTCTCACCATCTGCACAGAATGAATCGCTCCCACTGTTCCAGCACAGCATGAGATGAATAAACATTTGCCAAGTTCTATCTCTTCTTGCCAACTGTGCTTTATATTTGCAAGTATGGTGTGACAAGGGTGTGTGTGCTTTGTTGCCAGACTTTCCAAAGGATTTTGGGGGGAATAAAGGAAGCTAGTCACAGCTGCCTAGGAATAGCCTGCTTCCTAATGAATTGAGCTCTCAATTTGTACCACCACGATCCCAACAAATAGGCGCAGAACATTTGAAAGCACTGCCATATAGATCACCACAGGCAAAGTGAATATCCGAAGATCAGTTTAGTATAATCACCAAGCGCCATCGCTTTTGCACAAAAAGAGGACTTCTTTCAACTTTTCCCCAGTTGCAAGGCTGGTTGAACCAGTGTGCTGTGGCTGTGATTTGCAGTCATAGTTCCCTCTAAGCTGAGCAGTGAGCAATCGCTCACTTAAAAATCATCATCAACTCAGAGTTTTCCAAACCTGCCCAGAAGCCGAGAGGGAAAGAGTGAGAGGGAAGGAGAGAGAGATGAAGAGAGGAAGAGAGAGAAACAGATAGAAAAAAGAGAGGAAGGAAAAGAGAAAGAAAAAGAATGGGAGTAAGGAAGAGAGAAAGAAAATCAAAATCTAGTTTGAAACTAGCTCAACTATTTAAGTGGCATTTTGATATTGATAGAGTTGCCCTATTATGAGCTCACTGTTATAGACACACGGTACAGTATTTTATTTTCAAATTCTCTGAGACAAAACAGGGTGGGTTTTTATTTGTTTGTTTGTTTGTTTGTTTGTTCGTTCCTTCCTTCCTTCCTTCATTCATTCATTTATTTATTTATTTATTTATTATTTCTGTTGCTGCCCAGTCCCGAAGGGACTGCTGCTCAGACACTATACTTTTCCGCCCACCCCAAAAAAAAATTAGAGGGAACACTGTTTGCAGTGTTTGTTTGTTTGTTTGTTTGTTTGTTTGTTCCTTCCTTCCTTCCTTCCTTCCTTCATTCATTCATTAATTCATTCATTTATTTATTTATTTATTATTTCTGTTGCTGCCCAGTCCCGAAGGGACTGCCGCTCAGACACTATACTTTTCCGCCCACCCCAAAAAAAAATTAGAGGGAACACTGTTTGCAGTTCAGAATGTGTTATCTCAAGTAGCAAAATCTGAGTGATAAAAGAGAAGGCTCCTCTGTTCCTAGCCTTCTCCCCCGCCCCCCCTTCTCCCCATCTCAATTTAATCAAGGCTTGACCCGTTCATAAATCAGACCCGCATCTGCTTTATTTTGTTTTTATCAAAACGTATTTCTATCGTTGCAGCCGTTAATACTTTAATAAGGCAACTTAACTGAGAACATTAGGAAGTTAGTTAGAGACATTCTGCAGGCGCTTTCTCCCTTGTCAGTGACAAGGTAAGGTAATCCTATACACAGGCTGCTATTGTGGGATGAGAAACTGGCCGCCTCCTCTGCCAGAGACCAGATGCACCTCTCTCTATCCTAATCTGTAAACGACTTAAAGGAGTCTTATCTCGGGGCTCTTCTGCTTCATTTCATGCTTGATTTACTTTAATTTGTCTGATAGGGCACAAGGATTTGGAGACGGCCCATCTTTCTGCAGAAAACGTTCAGGGTTTTTTTTTTTTCCACTTGGCATTGTTGTCTTGGGGATTTTTTGACTTAAGAAAAAAATATATATATATATGGAACAAATCTTGCTCCAGTGCAGCAAGCTGCTTGAGTGTGTTTAGATTTAAGCTACCCCAGCAGAAAAGAGTTTGTGAAGTGGTATGATTATGGGATGTGGGCCACATTTACATTGAAATCACATTTTACGATATATCAGGACTCCTGACGGGAACGGTGCAGTGGAGCAGCTTGTGCCCACAAGATACTTTGAAAAGCGCTATATATAGTAGCAACAATTGATACGAGATTTTACAGGAGTCTTTATAAATATGTAAATGGGCGTTATCAGATTGGGCTCTTTGGCTACACATCTGTACGTCAAAGGAAGTGGAGCTGTGAGGACTACTAGAAAACAGTCCTTTTGCATTCGAAACATGTCGGAGAAATAGAAATGTCTCACAGGTTGACAGCAGTTCACGGAGTGGGTGGTGGGGTTTGCATACTTTGCAGGTAGGTTTCTTTGATGTGGAGTAATCTTTTTCTTTAAGCAGGACAAGAGAGCTGCTGTTCTTCATTATTCTTATTTACCAGTATTAGATTAGATTAGATTAGATTAGATTTATTGGATTTATATGCCGCCCCTCTCCGCAAACTCGGGGCGGCTCACAACAAGGTAAAAACAATACATAATAACAAATCCAATACCCACCAATCCAATTACAATTTTTAAACTAAAAAATCCATAAAAAACAACCCCAGAATATTAAAAACACGCATGCAGTCAATCTAACACCAAAACAACATGGGCAAGGGGGAGATGTTTCAGTTCCCCCATGCCTGACGGCAGAGGTGGGTTTTAATGAGTTTGCAAAAGGCAAGGAGGGTGGGGGCAATCCTAATCTCAGAGGGGAGCTGGTTCCAGAGGGTCGGAGCCACCACAGAGAAGGCTCTTCCCCTGGGTCCCGCCAGACGACATTGTTTAGTCGACAGGACCTGGAGAAGGCCAACTCTGTGGGACCGAACCGGTCGCTGGGATTCATGCGGCAGAAGGCGGTCCCGGAGATATTCTGGTCCGGTGCTATGAAGGGTATTTTATATTTTGTATTTGTATTTATTAGATTTGTATGCCGCCCCTCTCTGAAGACTCGTGGTGGCTAACAACAATATAAAAAGACAATGTACACAAATCTAATATTAAAACAGTCTAAAAACCCCAATTTAAAGAACCGCTCATACATACAAGCATACCATGTATAAATTCTATAAGCCTAGGGGGAAGGGAAATTTCAATTCCCCCATGCCTGACGACAGAGGTAGGTTTTAAGGAGCTTACAAAAGGCAAGGAGGGTGGGGGCAACTCTGATATCTGGGGGGAAGCTGGTTCAAGAGGGTTGGGGCCGCCACAGAGAAGGCTCTTCTCCTGGGTCCCGCCAAACGACATTGCTTAGTTGCAAGCACCAGGCCTTATAAATCGTTCCCATTTCTTTAGACTGTCCATAAACTCGTCCTTTTCCCTATTAGTAACAGTGGAGGATTGGAAGATAGTTGCCTTTCATCATTCAAAATATAATAAAGTGCATTCATTGAACCAAACTGAGAAATGAGATCCTTGGCACATTGATCCCTTGATTGGGTATTTCCTAAATGAAGATGGAGGTACTATTAAAACAATATTACATTTTAATAGTTGAGGAATCAATAAATGGCTCGCCTGTGCTTCATTAAAGTTCTTAATGAAGCCATTTTTGATAGCTGAGCTTTATCAGCTGCTTCATTCAAAGATTTTTACGGGGAATAAGGACATAATAAGTTTTTTACCTTGAGGTAAACATTTTCCTTTTTCACTCTACAAAACTGCATTAGTCATTATCAAATTTGTGTATTTTTATAATGAACAACAAGAGGCTTTTCTTCATATTCTACCTGATACAAGAACCAACTTATAACCTATCACTAGTTTCATGAGATATATCACTCTAAATAATATTGCTACAGTTTTGGACCTTAACAGTTTTAAGTAACTATATATTCTCTACACAATAAGTAGTAATGTTTTCTTTTTTCAAATAGATATGATATTCACACTTTTTTTTTTACATTATACAGCTTACTTTTATTTGCTTATTTTGAGGAAAGCAAAAAGGAAAAGAGATTTACATTTCTTTTCTAAGATGACATTTGAATAGAAATTTTGAAATAACAGTAGATAATGCTGCATTTGAAAATTTCTTGTGTCAATTGAAATTTAAAACAATTACTAAGTCAATATTACGTACTTAACTAAAATGGCCAATATAATATGAATCGTAAATCAGAATATTAACAAACATTCATATCTACCCCCAAAATTCCAAATTTTGTGTGAATGCTATACAATTTTTTGTATGACTCTTCCAGTCATCCAATTTCCCATTTAACCCACATTTTGTTTAGTGTAATCAAATAAAAAATATTATTCTGTTCACCCTATTCAGAAGAAACAAGAATCAGATCCATAGCTAAATTCTTTTCACCTCAATTTATCTTCGGACTGTATAGGAGAAAATATAAAAATATATTTTAATACATCAAATGATAGTAGCCATTGTTTTGATTATTGTTTGCCTTATTCAGTCTTTTAACGCTAATCTCTTCCCAAGGAAGTGCTTCATTTATCAGATATTATTATTATTGTTGTTGTTGTTGTTATTATTATTATTATTATTATTATTATTATTATTATTATTTAGACTTGTATGCCGCCCTTCTCCGAGGACTTGGAGTTGATAGGACATCTTTCCATTTTGAAGTGGGTCATATGGTATTTGAAGTGGGTCATATGGTATTGTTTTCATTGTATCTAAGAATGAGAACTTAAATCAAGGAGTAGAAAGATTTCATATATTTAAACTGATCACTTATGAAAGCTTTTGCTGGACTGTCATTCACATATTTAATGCAAAGTTATATTAGAATGAAGCTCAGTCATTGGACTGAACACGAGGCTGTAATTTTATGGTAGAGAATATGTTTTATATTCTTGAAAGTTATAGGTCTCGTTCCAGCCATGTCTAATTAAAAAATGAAGTGATAGATAAGAGAAAGGCTTTTGTTTGTGATGTCAAAATGTTCGTACCACTCATAAGAGATAATCCTGAGGTAGATGAATTAACTCTGAAAGTATTTTCATAGGTTTAGGTGACACCTTTCATTATTTAAAAAATGTTTTAGATAGTTACTATATATATTAGCTCATGCAGTCTCTTTCAGCTAACACTCAACCTTCAGTTCAAGCCATTTACATTGGGAGATAATGCAATGTACATTTCTCTGCTTGGACATGATTACATAGGTCTATGTTGGTAACAATTTAAAATCTGTTGGTGAAGACAGGTTGTCTATCTTAAATGTTGCTTTAGGTTGTTCTAGTGCACTTTTAAATTAAGGCAGATAATCCTGAAATATGTAAGCACATTTGTCAAAACATGTCAAAATTCTATTCTATGTAATGATAGTTTTCAAAATTGGTATTCCATTTTGTTTTTGTCATACGGGGAAAAGCAATGAATGGCAGCAAGAAAAGCAGAGTTAATGGGATAGATTATTAGCATTTTATCTGGCAAGAAAACAAAGTAAGCATTTCATAGGAGGTAAAGGAATATAGGACACACCCCTTCTGCAACATCTGAATATCATCTCTATTGTCTTGACATCAATAGCCTTGAAGAACAAAGTTGATTTCTTTCTGGTTGAGTGCAGTGTAGTCGGTAGGGATGAAATTAATAGATTTCTGTGAGGGCATGTGACATCAATTCCTTTCTAATTACCTGCAAATACTTTGTAGTTGGTCATGTAATTGTCTTCCCTTCTGCTGAATTTAGAAGTGGAGGACAGGCAGGAAGTATAATCCCAACCAACATTCCCTTCAACTGTCTGTTAGGATAATGCAAAAACTGTCATTCACTCAACAACCAGCACTGCAAAGCAACAAAAACTAAGGAAGCCTTTCCTACAGAAGGACAAAAACAAACGTCTCGTGTTCTTTCTCTGCTCGTGTTTTCAGTAAACGCTACGTACAGTAGTTTGATCATCTTGCAAAAAATATGACATAATGCTTTGGAGTGGCTTCTTGTGTATAATCTCCACTGAAATTTGTGATAATGGCCCAATTCTATAATTTTGAAGCTTCTGTATTTGTAGGTTGCACTGTAAGGTTTCTATGTATTGAACACAGGTACCATCAGAGTAATGGCTTGCTTAGAGGTTGGGAAGCAAGATGCATACTGCTTCTGTAAGCAAGGAAAAGCAAAGTTTTTACGGGCTTTGTATAAATTTGAGCAGAAATTGATTAGTGGCTTTAAGGCTAGGTTTTTCTATTAAGTCTGCCTGAGAAATTTATAGAGAACTCAATAGATTGCAGGAGGCTAAGTTAAATAGCTATCTATGTTGGCCAATCTCCAAGCCCTATTGTTGTTCCATTTGCAAGATCAGGCTCGCAAGATTCTACCATTATAGACCAGTGTTTCTCAAACTTGGCAAATTGAACATTTGTGGATTTCAGCAAATAGAATTCTCCAGTCAACGACACTTATACGCTGTAAAATAGAGTTCTAGAATTCTAGTAGAATCTGTTTCCTGACCGCATATAACTCAATCCGCAAGGCAGATTATACTTTATCTCCTCTGCCTCTGATATCCCAATGAATCCGAGAGGAACCATTTTGAATCTTATTTCCCAGAAACATAAGTGATGTTATATAAGCAAACGTAAGTAATGTTCCATTTAATTTTGCCTGCTTCTTTCAAGGTCACCTTCCTGCTTCTTTATAGAAATATCTGAACCTTTAGCTGAAAGCTAGGATGTACATTTTATACAAAATTAAGAAGTGGCAAGACTGCACATATAGAACTTCCGGGTGCCTGCATCCTGTCCCACTAAATTAGCTTTTCCGTACTAACATCCTTGTAAAATGGACAGTCATGCTTCATTTGACTACAAAATATGCTAAGTCCTTAAAAAGTGCTTAGCAAGATCACTACCTAGGTCACTTTGTAGAAATGAATTCATCATTATAAAAATAGGGTTTTTTTTAAATATACCATTCAACATCAGTATCATGCACTTGAGATTTAGGTAGTGAATAACAATTTTCCTCAAATGAGAATAATATTCCATTGCAGATGGCTTTTCAAAGCAATTCCTGAATTCCAGCTTCTGCCTTTTCTTATATTTATGGTTTCACTAAAATGTTCAGGTAGAGAAATACCTGCACTCATAAATCATTGCAGATAATAGTGGTTCAGACACACTCTGTCCAAGTTGATAATGGGTATCTGATCCAAAAAGGATGTCTTCCCCTCCCTTCTTAAAATTGGTGCTGGTAGCAGACCAGTTAAGCAAACCATATAAAGCTTTGTTTCCAATCTTATATTCCCTATCAGTTTGATTAGTTGGTACCTTAAGTGCAGAACTGGGTAGCACAGCAAACTACAAAAAAGCAGTATTTCTTTAACTTTCAATGAACTTGATGAGTCTAGCTTTTCTATATAATAAATGATGCTTTCTTACAGGTTTTATGAGTTAAATACGATGCAAAGTCCATAAACTTGTGAAAACATAATGGAATTCAAGCAGTAGGAAGTTGAATATATAGTATATATATATGTACAGTTTTAAAAAGGAAACATGAATGAGGAAAAAATCCAGTGAAGCTGAAAATAATTTCCAATCTAAATGAATCAACTTAATTTTATTTAATACTTACAACCTTTTATGTACATTGGTTGTTTTCTTTTAGTTTTGTCATTTTTATTGAAACAACTGTTATTTCCTAAAGCAAATCATAGTAGAAAAATTATACATTTAATATTTATATAGCTATATCTATAGATATAATATTTTTATTTACTAATTTATTTATTATTTTAATGAACTCCATTGAATAACAAATAATTTGTGGTTGTTTATAACATTATAAACCACAGGAAAGCTTTTGTAATAATGAAAATCCAAAGGAAACAATTTAAATCAATAGTATTAGTCAGGAGTAGTTTCCTCTTACCTTCCCCACCAATGGTACCAGTAATCTATCTAATAACATTCAGGTTTAGAGGGCAAATATTTTCTTACCCAGTCTACTCTGGAAGAGTATAGCTTATCTATCAGAAATGGAACTTTGGATTGTGCCAGAAAACCTATTAATTAACACAGAGTATGTAATGTGAACATGGAAACTAGTGCCGATAGTATATTGGCTGCTGCATATTGGATCGAATCTAAATTTCTCTAGAAATACTCTTCAAGGGAAACCACAACAGAATATATTGCTGAAGTCTGATAGAAGTTAGAGCATGAGTTACCACAGCTAGATTGCTGAGTTAATAGAGAGGCCAAAAATGGTACACCAAAATGGATAAAGGACCACCTTGGCCATTGCATCCACCGGCCTATTCTACAAGATCTATATATCCAGGAGGACATGAAGTTGCTGATCTCCTCCTTTGAAGTAGCGCCACCACATCTGGAGGACAACTTTAGAACTGACAGAGAACTATCAAATTCGACTAAGTATAGTTCAATTGAAATTCTTCCCCTGTGTTGATAGTACTCCATTCTTTTATTTTTATTTTATTTATTCTTTGTCCAATATACAATACTGAGAGAATAGATATTAGGTAATATATATAAAGATAGGAAGTAAAAAAGAAGAGAAGTAGATAGGAAGAGAATATATATAGAGGAGAGAATATATAAGATAAAAGGGATAAGGAAAGACAATTGGACAGGGGATGATAGGCACATCAGTGCACTTATGTACGCCCCTTACTGGTCTCTGAGGAATCTGGAGAGGTCAATCGTGGAGAGTTTAATGGAGAAGTGTAGGGGATTGGGGGTTGACACTATTGAGTCCAGTAATGAGTTCCACGCTTCGACAACTCGATTGTTAAAGTCATATTTTTTACAGTCAAGTTTGGAGCGATTAATATTAAGTTTGAATCTGTTGCGTGCTCTTGTGTTGTTGCTGTTGAAGCTGAATTGCTGAATGATCAGATAACTTCCCATTGATGTTAATCAAGGTAGAAAGCACCCTATTAAGGGGGAACCAAATAACTGCAGCATAATATTCCTTATCCCAACCCATGCAGGCCAATATGAAAAGGCGGTGTGAATCCTGATAGAACAAAAGGCTGCAATATCCCCATTGTGTTTCTATTAAAGGTCATGTGCTGCGTGGATCCTATATCTATATCCTAACAAAAAGAGGTCTTCTATGCACAAACTGAGTCCAGAATCTGTTCTATTTGTAAATAATTAATGCTTATTAAATTGCTCAGTGTTATGAGATACAATAACAGAAATTGGTTTTAAGAAAATATTTAAATATGCAATTGATTTGATTGAAAGATCTGAGATCTATAGTTTTATTCATCTTGCAAAACTGAAAGGATGCATGTTGATTTCCAAAAAACCCATGCTCTTTTTTTGGTAATCATTACATGTCTTAGCAGAACTGAAAATGAAAATTGAGTTAACTTTATAAGATGTTCAGATCTGCTAAAAGCTCTTTATAGAGTTATTGCAATCTATTCCTTTTAGAGGCAAATATTACAATATCTTTTAAATATATTTCTTGTATAATTCAAAACTTGCAGATAAATGGTAAAATAAGATTTTATTTTATTTTTATTACTTAGATTTGTATTTATGAAAGATTTAATATTTGCCTAAATATGAGAAAAGGTTTGCAATTCACATCTCATACTTTTAATATATATTTTAAGATGTTAAAGGAATATTACAAATGCTGTGAATAGGAAACAATTGTATTTATTTACTTAAAGGTTTTATATAGCTGTCCAATTTTCAGTAATATGATTTAGGGTAGCATAAAACAAGTAAAAGAAAATTAGAATAAAATAACAAAAATATAAACATCAAAGACACAGTTGGCACAGCAACTAAATTGGAGTATTTTATAGTTAAAGAAGAAATAATTCTGAGGCTTAGAATGATGTTGCATGATGCTGCATATTTAGATCTGAATATGAATCCCGTATTCAATTCACAATTCTCTGCCTGCTATTTTCATTGCCAAAAAGAAGAAAAAAAGACAGTGGAAATCTATCCTTTTAAATTTACTGATACAATATATATTGCAAGTGTATTTTCTGTCAACAGATTTAGTAATTTATTTGAAAATAAGTTATACTTTCTTAAGGTGCGAACGATTGATTGGCAGTTTTATCACACATTTTTGAATGCGTGAACAAGACGTAAGACTCAGAGAGTATCAAGACATGAGCCTGAAATATAATGTGTTCTAAATTAGGAGGTGCATACGGAGTGGCATGAATGGGGCAGAAGGGTCCCAACTCTTCTTAGATAGGTATCTATCTGGGCAATCATTTGACAGATAACTCTGTATACCAATTAACCATAGAACAATGATCTGTATCTAAGATAAAACAACATTATAGTCATTTCAATATGCCTACCTTCTGCCGCCTATACTTTCAGCACTCTTAATTTTCAGAGCGGCTTGATAGCAATCTTTTTTTCTGTATGTGAGAAATGGAGTAAAATTAGCTACACTATCATCATTCAAGTAAGTTTCTATCTTATCTTTGCAATTATGATCCAGAATGTGGTATCAACAGCTTTCTAAACATAGCATGCAGTACTTACTGTACATTATTTAATTGCACATTCAGGAGATAATGCAGCAGTGTTAACATGATCTACTGTGTAATTACTATTGCTTCCAATGAAATTATTCTGTAACGATCACCTAGTATATTATTTGTAATAACTAAAGAATGATTACTATGATTACTATTTTGAGAGACTCTAGTGATCTTTGACCAGAGCATTGCAGTGAAGAATTGGTAAAATCTGAAATATCAAATTAACAATCCTCTTAAAAATCAAGAATTACACATTGATGTGCCTTACATTACTCTATGTAGGAATTTACTGCCACATTCAGTACTCTTGATGTAAGAATGGGCAGGAATAAATCCATCAAACAGGTTTATATTTCTCAGTGATTTACTGGTGACTTGCCAGATTCTCAAGTTAAGAAATTCCATAGCTTGAATCTGTTTGTTTGTTTGTTTGGTTTGATTTGTAGCCAAATAAGAAATAAATTTTAAGCAAAACCCATAAAATGAAATAAACTTTACTTAAGCATCTTGTACAATGTAAACTCATAACCTTAGATAACTGATACAGTTATATCTATTATTGCAATGCCTGTTCTGTATTTCTCTAGTTATTTTTGGACCTTCTTCTCTGAGTTGCTATTCTAACCACTTAGAGGAAAGTATTTGGTAAACTAGATTGGGATATTGCAGTTTGTTTATGACTATTTTTGAGAATATGTTTACTATGCAATCTCATTCCTGATACTAAATTAAGGAACCACTGTAGATTGGTGCCATTTTACTAATATGGTAATGCATTGGTATATTGCTATATCCTAATGGCCTTTCAATTTTAATTTCATTCACCATTTCAGTTTACCATTCATCTTTGGTATGTGCCCAGAGAGGATAGAATAGATGATTCATTCATATGAGACTCTATATCAGTGATGGCAAACCTATGGCACGGGTGCCACAGGTGGCACGCGAAGCCATATCTGCTGGCACGTGAGCCATTGCCCTAGCTCAGTTCCAACGTGCATGTGTGTGCTAGCCAGCTGATTTTTGACTCACACAGAGGTTCTGGGAGAGCATTTATGGCTTCCAGAGAGCCTCCAGGGGGATGGGGGAGGGCATTTTTACTCTTCTCCCAGCTCCAGAGAAGCTTTTGGAGCCTGGGGAGGGTGAAACACTAGCCTACTGGGCCCACCAGAAGTTGGGAAACAGGCCGTTTCCGGCCTCCACATGGCCTCCGGGGTGGCAAGGGAAGCTGTTTTCACCCTCCGCAGCCATTGAATTATGGGTGTGGGCACTCGCGCATGCACAATAGTGTGCATAAACGCTCTTTCGGCACCCGAGGAAAAAAAGTTCACCATCACTGCTTTATATGTTTAAGGAAACAAACAATATCCATAATTATGTTAATACAGGTAGTCAATCCTCATTTCATTATGACAGTTGGGTTTGGGATTGCTATCACCAAGCAATGTGGTTGTAAAACATGACGGCATATTACTACAATGCTTAATGATGATAGATTTTCTTACTGACCTCAGTCCTGGTTGCCATTGTAATCCCAAAATGCATAGATTGTTAAGTAGGTAAGAGGTGAGAATATGTTCTGACCCAGCTGCCAGACCAAGGAACACAGAACAAAACTTATTTTTATATTAACAAACTATTAATTGTCTGTTTTAGCAGTTGTTCTAAAGTCAATGAAATGATAAATCAGTCTTTTTGGTGCAACAGCTGTTAACAGCTTCTTAACAGCCAGCAATAGTGCAAGAAAAAAGAACCAAAAGTCTGACAAAGAGTCTCTCTGATAACAACACACAGTCTTACTGTTGTTGGCAAAATGCCCAGGAGCAATTTGCAGGAAACTGGACGTTTTTCAAATACGAGCTGAACAGGAGTTTTGAAATCATAGACACGATGTGGAATGAATGAAGTTGTTTCCTGCAAATTTGTCAGTCCTTTTCCTCACTTAATAATAATAATAATAATAATAATAATAATAATAATAATAATAATAATAAGACTGACTACAAGCATAGACATGATGCTGTGGCACAGATGATGCACTGGAACTTGTGCCGGAACTACCATTTACCAGTGGCAAAGAACTGGTGGGATCATAAGCCCGAAAAAGTGGTCGAAAATGAGCAAGCAAAATTACTGTGGGACTTCCGACTTCAGACTGACCGAATTTTGAAGCATAACACACCAGACATTGTGATCATGGAGAAAAAGAAAGTATGGATTATCGACATCGCAATCCCAGGAGACAGCAGAATTGAGGAGAAGCAGCTAGAGAAATTAGTGAAATACGAAGATCTAAAAATTGGGCTGCAACGACTCTGGCATAAGCCAGTGAAAGTGGTCCCAGTGGTACTTGGCACGCTGGGCGCACTACCAAAGAATCTCAGCAGACATTTGAAAACCATCGGAATTGACAAAATCTCCATCTGTCAATTGCAAAAGGCCGCTTTACTGGGATTGGCAAACATAATTCGCCGCTACATCACGCAGTCCTAGGTGCTTGGGAAGTGCCCGACTGGTGATGAAATACAAAATCCAGCATAGTGATCTCGTTTGCTGTGTTGTACTGACATAATAATAATAATAATAATAATAATAATAATAATAATAATAATAATTATTATTATTATTATTATTATTTATTAGATTTGTATGCTGCCCCTCTCCAAAATAGTCTATGGGAGTGGTCAATTAACCCCAAGCCTTACTCTTGAGTAGCCCTGCTCTTCAGGAGCCATTCCTGTCGTTTGGCAGCTCTGCACATGGGCACATTGAGAACAGGCTCCTCCTCCTCCTCTTCTTCTTCTGTCCTCATGACAGTCTCTGAAAGTTCTGAAAGCAGTGGCTGAATCCCTGCCTCTGGCACCAAGTCTTCTCCAGCCTCCTCACTGTCCGACTCTGGTGCCAGCTGCGCAGGCTGCTGGTGAATCACCTCACCAGCCTCTTTGTTGTCCGAATCAGCTACCAGCTGCACAGGCTGCTGGCCGGCCACAACAGAATGCTGGGGTATAGGGAGAGCCTGGAAGAGCTAGGCCAGGAGTAGGCATAGTTGGGTCTTCTATGACGTGGACTTCAACTCCCAGAATTCTTGAGCTAGCAAGATTGGCTCAGGAATTCTGGGAGTTGAAGTCCACAAGTTATAAAAGAGCCAGATTTGCTTACCCCTGGGCTAGGCTATTTGCTAGTCATAGGAGGAGGTGAGATAGCAGATACAAGAAGTGTATAATTCATGGGAGGCCAAGGGAGAACTGATGCAGGTTACTTGTGACTTGTGTGTGTGTGTTTTCTGATGATAGGAGAATAATCATTGACTCACTGGAGCACTGATCTTCACTTCTTGGTTTCTCCATTGACTCTGGTTGTGAGAAGCTGGCAGGAAAAGTTGAAAATTGCAGTCATTTGACCATGGATCCCTTTAACGTTATAATTATGAACTAGGCATCTCAGTGGCTAGAACATGATCACAGGATTGTGGGGATGCTGTGATGGTTAGAACATAGAGGGTTAGCCATATATCCTGAATGTCCCTGAAACTTTGAACAGTCACTCAAGAAATTTATTTACATATATTATATTTACAAACTACCCATCTCCCTTGTAGAATGCTATAATGGATGTAAGATGAGAACTACTGTATGTATAGTTAAATATTCAGTCTAAATCATTAAGTAGTAAGTAGGAATATACCTGGGAGGGAAATGAATAGGATAGAAGTTCTAGTTTCTTACCTTTTTAAATTAATTTTTGTTGTGTTTTAAACTACTCCCAAATCCTGAACTTGATTTTTTTTCCAGAAAATATGGCAAATAATGGCAGTGTGGCTTTGTGGTAGACCTAAATATGTTAAAGGGTTAAATAAGGTCCAGGAGGGAAGTGTTTTTAATAGGAAAGTGAACACAAGAACAAGGGGACACAATCTGAAGTTAGTTGGGGGAAAGATCAAAAACAACATGAGAAAATATTATTTTACTGAAAGAGTAGTAGATCCTTGGAACAAACTTCCAGCAGACGTGGTGGATAAATCCACAGTAACTGAATTTAAACATGCCTGGGATAAACATATATCCATTGTAAGATAAAATACAGAAAATAGTATAAGGGCAGACTAGATGGACCATGAGGTCTTTTTCTGCCGTCAGACTTCTATGTTTCTATGTTTCTATCTATAACATTATTGAGCTCCAAATTAGGAGATATAGTAAAATAATTTGCAAGGGAATACAGATTTCCCTAGAATGCCATTGTATTATTATTATTATTAAGACCACTGCTGTAAATGCAGTTGATCTGAATGTGCTGTTTATTCCTGTTTTATGTTTACTGTTAATTCTCTCTAAAACACAGTGTTTACAGTTATAGACTGTAGAACATTTCTCCTATACTACCAGTTGATATTATGTCTTCAGTGCAAGTTCATTATAGAGCTGTCATTGTTATTGGCATTTTGCCCCTTTGCCTAATGGAATAATATACTTTATAGAAAAAATGTATATCTGTTGGCTGATTCACATAGCAGCACTATCTAATTTCTACCATCCAAATGTCCTCAGGCTTTGAGTTATGCTTACCTTCATTTACAAAAGTGCAGTAATAGTGAATTGGCAGCAGTCAGTTTATATGATGCCCAATCAGTGGCTACCACATAAAGCAGAGACACGCTGAGCTTCCATCTTTCCATATTTACAAATATGGTAAGTGAGATATTTCTTGAACGGCAATATCTCACTTACCATATTTGTAAATCAGATCTCTCTAGACCAGTGTTTCTTAATTGGCAAAAGTGTGGATTTCAACATCTTAAAAACTTGCCGAAGTTGTTAAAACCCTGCTCTAGATACACATTGACACCATTTTGCCATATTATGATAGTTGGTACATTTAAATAAAATTGTCAAGCTGCAGCCATAATTTCAGTGGTTTACAATATAGAATTAATCCTGAGGATTTCCTCTGGATTGGTATTTCAGTTGCTAGAAAAAAAATATACATCTTTCTGTTCTGCCGGGCTCTCTGGTAGAAGCCTCCAGAAAATTCATGGGTACAAATTTCAGACGCACACACGTTTGAAAATTCAAAACAATGTCCTTTATCACAAAATTCAAAAGAAACAAAGCACTCTTATTGTAGTGCAAAGAGCACTCTTCCCCAAAACAACCTTGTCGGCTGTACAAGTCCCTTAATCAGTCCTTAAGTACTTAGCTAGTAGCTGTGAAGAAACGTCACAGCCCTCCTTCTTCCCATGAAGTGAAACACACACACACTTTACTCTGATTTGGTGTCAAAGGAGTGAAAAATCCACAAACAAAGTTCAGACACAGCGAGGCACGATCCTGAAGAACTGCGATCAGATAATCTTCCACAACGGCCAAACTAGCACGCTGCTATTTATAGCAGCAGCTCTAATTACTGGAGCCCCACCCAAACACAGGTGGCCTCTCTTATCTCCTGTAATATTTCCTCAATTGGTTTCTTCGATGCATAAGTCTGCGCCTGCGTGGGTCTAACACTTTGTCATACGAATGGATTGAAGATAATGGTGATTGGCTTCCTGGGCTATGTGCCAAGCCCCCCTCTTCAAAGTCACCCCACCTTTTTCTTTGTCCGAGGAAACTGCACTCCCTGACTCTGCCGGCAACAAAACAGGCCTAGGACATGTTGATGTTTCCCCTGCCTCCACCTCCCTGGGGCAGGAGCTGGGACAGAGCCAACCACAACACTTTCTAGTATAGTTATTATTTTTAGATTTATCAGAGGTTATTGTTAGATTTATCAGAGTCAGTCCAGTAACATCTTTGCTGACTACCTAATTTTATTAAAAGATTCAAATTTTTGTGAGCTTTTGCTCACTAAAACATTGGCATAAAATGTGTAAAAAAGGGTACTTCTAGATTCCTCTTGAGGAAATATGACAAAGCATATTCACCGCGACTACGGTGGGAGACAAGGAAAGACCGGTATGTTTATTATCTATACCATATAAAGAAAACTTATACAAAATGTTTTACCGATGGCATTATGCCCCAGCACGCTTAGCTAAAATACACCCGAGTATAAGTAATAAATGCTAAAAGTGCAAAACAGCCATAGGAACATATTATTACATCTGCTGGTTATGCCCCGAAGCAAGAAAATTTTGGATTAGAACTCAGAGCTGGATAGAAGAAATATTGGAATATAAATTAGAAACAAAACCAGAAATGTATTTATTAGGAATAATCAGAGGTCAACACAGCAAAGAAGACTATTCTTTAATAACACACATACTAACATCAGCAAGATTGGCATTCACACAAAATTGGAAACAAAAAAAAACACCAAATGAAGAGATGGTGATCAAGAAAATGTTCGACTGCGCTAAACTAAGTAAATTAATGTATGAATTACAGGATAAACAAAATAAGAACTACTACAAAGTGTGGGAGAAACTGTATAACTGGATAGGGGAAAAAACAAGAAAAGGAATTAGTGTTAAGGAAATATGTAAAAAAAACAGAATTGTAAAATATTAATCAGTATGCATATAGATAAGTATAAATGTTTAATGTTGTTTATATATTTGTCGATATAAAATAAAAAAATAATAAAAAAATAAATAAAAATGTTGGCAGCGGACAGCATGAAGCCAAATAAATTAAGGCGTCACGTAAACACATTACACCCCAATCACACTGATAACGTGCTTGAGTTTTTTTCAGTGAAAACATGCTGAATATTGCAAACAATCGTTCCGGCGGAGAGTTGGGGAGGTGCAAAATGTTTACTTCTTCCTAGGGGGAGTGTAACAGAAAATAATTGAGAAACACTGACCTGTGGCACACATGCCAAAGATGGCACGTGAGTCGTCGGCCCAGGTCAGATCTCCATGGTGTTTCTTTAGTGAGTTTCTGTTTCCCCTGCAAACATCAAAACAGATGCTCACGAAAGAAAACGAACTTATCTCTGGCCGTGCTCCCAGTGTTGGGATGCCCACCCTTACACCGGCCAGCTGGTCTTTGGGACTCTGCTGCTCATGCACACATGCCAGTGTGCACATTTTTATTTTATTAATAGAGTTGAAAGGGACCGTTAGGTCATCGAGTCCAACCCCCTGCCTGAGCAGGAAACCCTACAGCACCCCAGATCTACAGTCAGCTTCAGTGGCCTGCAGTACAGCACTCTACCTGCTGCGCCACCCCGGCTGGTCACCTAACATCACAAACATCATCAAAAAAGCACAACAAAGAATGTTCTTTCTGCGCCAGCTCAGGAAGCTCAAACTGACCAAGGAGCTGCTGATACAGTTCTACAGAGGAATCATTGTCATCTGCACCTCTACAACTGTCTGGTTTGGTGCTGCAACCCAACAGGACCAACACAGACTTCATTGGATAATCAGAATTGCAGAAAAAACAATTGCTGCCAATCTGCCTTCCATTGAGGACCTGTATACTGCACGAGTCAAAAAGAGGGCGGGTAAAATATTTACTGACCCCTCACATCCTGGACACAAATTGTTTCAACTCCTACCCTCAAAACGTCGCTACAGAGCACTGCACACCAAGACAACTAGACACAAGAACAGTTTTTTCCTGAACGCCATCACTCTACTAAACAAATAATTCCCTCAACACTGTCAGACTTTCTACTAAATCTGCACTTCTATTCTACTAGTTTTTCTCATCATTCCTATCACCCATTTCCTCCCATGTTGACTGTATGACTGTAACTTGTTGCGTATATCCTAAGATTTTTATTAATATTGCTTCTTCATTGCTTATTTGACCCCTATGACAATCATTAAGTGTTGTACCACATGATTCTTGACAAATGTATATTTTATTTTATGTACGTTGAGAGCATATGCACCAAGACAAATTCCTTGTGTGTCCAATCACACTTGGCCAATAAAAATTCTATTCTATTCTATGTGTCCTACTCTGTGCTGTGTTCACTGCAAAAAAAGCCCTACTCCCTGCGACAAAAAAAAGCACATTCCTCAGGGTCATGCGCCCCTCTGGCATCACTCTGCGCCCCCCACAGGGGGACCCGCCACCAGTCTTTGAGAAACACTGCGGCCTAGACTAACCCAGCCCTACTCCTTCAGTGTCTTAGATATATCAGTCTTGTATAAAACAGATTGACGTATAAATCAGAACTGAATTTGGACTCGTATAATTTATACTGTGCTGTCACATACGATGCTGTGGTTTTTGTTTAGTTCAGAACTGAGAGATTAATTGAGGGTTAGTGCATAATTATTAACCTGGAGATGTGTGGGAGACCTTGTCCTGTTGCCTAGAAACTCTGGCCTGAACAAGTATCAACTTTTTCCAAGGTTATAAAAACAGAACTCTCTCTAACAGAGATCTTTATTTTGTTGTATGCATTTCTGTATATGTGTGGGCTCACCCGCTGTCATAGGCTTTAGAGGAACACACTTGTGGAGGTGGTTTTATAAATAGTGTGTTTGGTCACAATGCCTTGATAATGGTACAAAAGAATAAATAATTATCTCTTATTTATTTATTTATTGATTTGATTTGATTTGATTTGATTTGATTTGTATGCTGCCCCTCTCCGAAGACTCGTGGCGGCTAACAACAATAAAAAGACAATGTAACAAGTCTAATATTAAAAAATAATCTAAAAAACCCAATTTAAAAGACCAATCATACAAACAAGCATGCCATGTATAAATTCTATAAGCCTAGGGGGAAGGGAAAAAATTTCAGTTCCCCCATGCCTGACGACAGAGGTGGGTTTTAAGGAGCTTACGAAAGGCAAGAAGGGTGGGGGCAATTCTGATATCTGGGGGGAGCTGGTTCCAAAGGGTCGGGGCCGCCACAGAGAAGGCTCTTGTCCCGGATCCCGCCAAATGACATTGTTTAGTCGACGGGATCCAGAGAAGGCCAACTCTGTTGGACCTAACTGTTCGCTGGGATTCGTGCGGCAGAAAAAAATGCAACATTTCTCTTATTGAAGCATTTCATAGCATGTTTTCTCAGTTCTAAAGTCTAAAGGCATATTTTCTCCATTTACCCATCTTCTTCTGGCCAGATTGATGAAGGCACTCTTTTATGCAGTACAATAATCACCTAATACATTGATTGATTGATTGATTGGTTAAATATATGCCATCAAGTTGTTGACATTAAACAAACCTCTAAGAGTTGTTATCCAGGAGAAAGAGTGTAAGAATTTGTGCTCATTATCCTTTGGCAAAAAAATAAATATTGGGAGGTACAACATAAAATACTTTCCTTAACTTCTGACCTGTGTTCACAGATCTGCTGCGCTACTTGGCACAACATATAATTCTTTTTTCCTCAAATCTCTTGCCAATGGTGCAGTCAGGCAGTAGGGAAAGCAAGTAGGATGCTTGGCTGCATAGCTAGAGGTATAACAAGCAGGAAGAGGGAGATTATGATCCCGCTATATAGAATGCTGGTGAGACCACATTTGGAATACTGTGTTCAGTTCTGGAGACCTCACCTACAAAAAGATATTGACAAAATTGAACGGGTCCAAAGACGGGCTACAAGAATGGTGGAAGGTCTTAAGTATAAAACGTATCAGGAAAGACTTAATGAACTCAATCTGTATAGTCTGGAGGACAGAAGGAAAAGGGGGGACATGATCGAAACATTTAAATATATTAAAGGGTTAAATAAGGTCCAGGAGGGAAGTGTTTTTAATAGGAAAGTGAACACAAGAACAAGGGGACACAATCTGAGGTTAGTTGGGGGAAAGATCAAAAGCAACATGAGAAAATATTATTTTACTGAAAGAGTAGTAGATCCTTGGAACAAACTTCCAGCAGACGTGGTAGATAAATCCACAGTAACTGAATTTAAACATGCCTGGGATAAACATATATCCATCCTAAGATAAAATACAGAAAATAGTATAAGGGCAGACTAGATGGACCATGGGGTCTTTTTCTGCCGTCAGACTTCTATGTTTCTATGTTTCTAATTTAAAGGCATGAACAAATGCATACCTTTATTGTTTACATGACTATACTCAAATACTAGAATGTGTACGACCAGATTTTTGTGACTGAGTATTAAGTAGTATATATTCAGTTAAATAGAGTCAGCTGGGTGTAGTACTTAAGCTGCTGGACTAGAAACTTGAAAACCAAGAGTTTTGCTCCTCTCATGAATGAAAATTCTCTGGGCCATTTACTCTTTCTCAGTTCGCCCCATTGGTTTCAGGGAGAAAAGGTGGAAACCTTAGATATGTTACCATCTTGAGTTGTACAAAATAATGGCAGGATATCTACCTAATAATGGTGATAGTCATATTTCAAAAAGGTGGCCATTCAGACATTTTTATCTACCTTTCCAGTGGCCTCAGTATAGACAACTGGAGAACAGCAATCCTGGTGAAAATTGTAAGGACGAAGGAAGCCCCAGTATCACACTTCCTAAAAACTTTGTAGCTAAGAATTTTGTTTCTTTTCGGTGATAATAGTTGAGGAAATAGCAAACATGCCAAGGGTGGGTTCTATCTACATTCCCCACCAGTTCGCATCATGACGTTTTGTGCCCATACCCTCACGTAATTTAACTTCTGCGCATGGTCAGTAGCAGGAATCAGCCTGAAACACAGCTGAGGAGCTGATAAGATGTGTTTTGGGCAAAGAAGTAAAGGTCAGTATTAATCCGGGACGGGTGGGAGGGCTCTTTTCCAAGCAGTGAAAGAGGAGAAGCCACACAGACAGGGAATAATTCACCCAAAAAATCACAAGAAAAGATGGTGGCACGCATGGACCACCACTGACAGTGACGTCACCAGCAGGTCGCTACTGGTTGCCGTGATCCGGTCTGAACTGGGAGGAACCCACCTCTGAATCATGCCTGCACTGGGATCACCCTTGAAAATGTCCAAAGATACTTCACCAGAAGAGCCCTTCACTCCTCCACTCGAAATAGAATACCCTACAAGACTAGACTTTCAATCCCGGGCCTAGAAAGTTTAGAACTAAGACGCCTTAAACAAGATCTAAGTATTGCCCACAAGATCATATGCTGCAACCTCCTGCCTGTCGGCGACTACTTCAGCTTCAACCACAACAACACAAGAGCACACAACAGATTTAAACTTAATATTAACCGCTCCAAACTTGACTGTAAAAAATATGACTTCAGTAACCGAGTTGTCGAAGCGTGGAACTCATTACTGTCATCCCCAAACCCCCAACACTTTACCCTTAGATTATCTATGGTTGACCTATCCAGATTCCTAAGAGATCAGTAAGGGGCGAGTACAAGTGCACTAGAGTGCCTTCCGTCCCCTGTCCTATTGCTCTCCTATATCTCCTATTCCTTTCTTCTATTCCTATATCTCTTCTTCTATTCTTTCATTGATATGTTCTATTACTTTATCTTCTTTTCTATTATTTCTTAGATATATTTTACTATGAGTATCTCCTCTATAACCTTCATCATGTATTTTACTATGTGTATATAGATATATACCCACTAAAACCGTCATTGTGTATTGGACAAAATAAAGAAAGAAAGAAATATCTTGGAAAAGAGGATAGCTTTAATTTTGCCTTCTGGGTATATTGATGAAAGATAGGCTGCAAAAAGCATTTGACAAACTTATGCTATAGACATGAAACATCTTTTCACTTATCAAAAAAGAATGTATATAAAAAGAACGTTAATCAGGCATAACTATTAATGTGCCAAAGAAAGCAGCAAACCTCACAATCTAGAAGGACATGATCTTATCATTGGCGTGCTCTTGCTAAGCCTGTCCTGTCCCTTATCATCTGTTGTGGGAAAGGGGGAGATAGAGGTTTAATGCAGGTTGGACAGAAGGAAAGCAGAAATAGTGCACCAACTAACACGTAACTGGGATAAAGTAACAACTCAGGCTGTTCTGTTAAGTATCATAATATAACCGGGATGTTTTCCTGTCATTTTGATGTATCTCTGCAAAAGTGGAACTCGGATTAACTTTTTCAGAAGGAAGAGGAATAAGTTACCACTACATACCAAAGTATTTTGTTTAAATGCCTCTGATCTGTATGCTGAGTGTTCTGTCGGGCTCTCTGGTAGAATCCTCCCAAAAATTCACAGGTACAAATTTCAGACACACACACATTTGGAAATTCAAAACAATGTTCTTTATAAGGAAAATTCACTTAAACTAAGCCCTCTTTTGGTATGGCAAAGAGCACTAGTCTCTAAACAAACTGGTAATTTATACAAGTCCCTTCTCAGTTCTGTGATACTTAGCTTGCAGCTGTGAGGCAATTCACAGTCCTTCTTTCACAAAGTGAAACACACTTTGCTCTGGTTTAGTTTCAAAGCGGGGAAAAATCAGCACACAAAAAGTCAAAGTCAGTAAAGCAGTCACGAAACACAACAATCAGATAATCCTCCACAATGGCCAAACCCACAGGCTGCTATTTATAGCAGCCTCACTAATTACCACAGCCCCACCCAACCACAGGTGGCCTCATTTTCTTTGATAATAATCTCTCAGTTGTTGTTGCCTATGCATCACTCTCCGCATGCGTGGCTGTATCATTAACTCTTGTTCTGAATCCAAGGAGGAGCTAGATAATTGATCTCCTACTGAGCTGTCTGCCACACTCTCCTCATCCCTGTCACTCATGTCTTCTTGGTCAGAGGAGCCTTCATCATCAGATTCCACCGGGGGCAAAACAGGCCTGTAGCATGTGGATGTCTCCCCCACATCCACAGTCCTTGGGGCAGGAGCAGGGCCAGAGCTAACCAACCACAACACTGAGTAAGAATTAACTTCTCCAGTGCTGGAAGAAATATAGCAACCTATTTTTGAAAATATAGTAATAGGCAAGTAACATATATAATTTTTGAATTTTCTTTACCATTAAGGATCTGCCTTGCTAGTAAAGCAACTAGCTTGATATTTCTATAAACTGATTTTCCAAGATTTCAGGCACATGTCTGAATTGGAATAATAGGTCAACGAAGTTGTTGACACAGTGTGTATCTGATATAAAAAGACCAGTGTGTTCTGGATAAGAAACAGTGTTAAAAATAGAGATGACAATATGAGAAATGCTATTGTGTAAATTAATGGTTGGACCACGTCTGAAATATTGTGTGCAGTTCTGGTTTCCTCACCTGAACTATATGTTGCTACGCTTAAGACTTCTTGGTCTTGAAAGGAGATTAAAGAAGAACAAAGGGGGATATGGTTGAGGTGTTCAGAATTATATATAGTGTGGATACAGTGGAGAAGGAGGAGCTATTTTCGCCTTCCCAAATTAATAGAACCAAGGGTCACCCAGTGAAATTTAATCCTGGAATAAAAACATGATCATTGTTTTATATAATAGATAGACAATGAAACTTGGGAACTTGAGAGATAGTTGGTACTAGATACCCATTTTTGCTTGGAACCAGAAACCAGTTGGCTGGCTTTGAAAAAGAGCTGGGCCCATTCATGGAAGGCATTGGAATTAATGGCTATTAACCATCTTGTCAGTATAATTGACTATGAATTATTATTTTCTGGGTGACTTGACTTATACAGTTGAAAACAGCCTCCCAGACTAGCTAGTCAGGGTTCCACTCTATATTCCAGGTACATCACATTTGGATTAATGAATGTGTTGTCTGAAAGGTTGCATTTGAAAAACATTTTAAAAAAAGACTTTAACAAGTCTGGAATACAGTACTGCAACCAGATTACTGACTAGGAGTGTTTGTACTGTAGGAAGCATATGAATCTTAAATTAAAATAATTCCACTAGCTAGTTTTAGGAACAATTCAGGGTGTTGCTGTGTTTTACTATGCTCTGTTACCTGGCTATTATTTGGCTATCAGAAGTCTACTTGGTGGGAATATGAAAGCAGGCCTTCTCATTGTCTTTCCGGGATTTATTTCAAGGCTTTGAGTCAAAACTATTTTTATTTGGACAACTCATTAAAGTTCAAACAAGCTTTAAATTTGCTAAAATTTTAGGGATATTTATTACTTTATGTTATTGTTATGTTTTATAATGCTTTAGATTATGATTTAAATTATATATTTTATTCAATTTCTTGGTTACTTTAGGTGGTATTTATTAGAGGATAGCATAGAGCAAAAATATTTGGCAGCTAATTGAAGATGTCATTGAACCTGGAGTGTTCTATATTCAATGCATATTTTTCTGGTACTGAAAAAAAATCTTCTCAAAAAATGAAGATGGAAGAAAAAAATTGATAAAAGATAACATTTGTAACTTCTTAAAAATAATTTCATATTCCGGAGGTATTTATAGCCTTTTTCTGTCCTAAAATAAAGGCTTGATTGATAGCCTTTTCATGGAATAGAAAAATGTCTATCAGAGCCTTTTTAGGGAGGGGGAAGACTCATTAGATTAATTTGGTGATAACTTCACCCATATATAACTATATCCTATGGGTCAATCTTAATATTATGCTAAGAACTTAGCATGGAGCTACCTCTGAAAAGTGTTCAGAAACTACAAATTGTACAGAATGCAGCCGCGGGAGCAGTCATGGGTCTTCCAAGGTATGCCCATGTTTCTTCAGCACTCCACAGACTGCACTGGCTGCCATTTGGTTTCTGGACCCGATTCAACGTGTTGGTTATGACCTATAAAGCCCTACATGGCACGGGACCAGATTACTTACGGGTCTGCCTTCTGCCACATGAATCCCAGCATCCGTTTAGGTCCCACAGAGTCAGCCTTCTCCAGGTCCCGTCAACTAGACAATGTCACTTGGCAGGTCCTAGTGGGGTCCCGGGACCTTTAGAATCAGCCCCCCCCCAGAGATTCGCACTGTCCCCACCCTCCTTGATTTTCATAAGAATCTGAAAACTTATTTATGCCGCCAGGCTTGGGGTCACTAGACCCCAGTCTCTGGCCAGTGAATGTGTAGGATGTTTGCATTGTGTATTTGAATGATTGATTTTTAAATGTTTAGCTTTTTTAGAATATTTTAAACTAATTATTTATTTTAATTTGACTTAGATGTGTTTTATATACTGTGTTTTTTATTGATGTATTTTGAGCCGCTCCGAGTCCACGGAGAGGGGTGGCATATAAATCCAATAAGTAAGTAAGTAAGTAAGTAAGTAAGTAAGTAAGTAAGTAAGTAAGTAAGTAAGTAAGTAAGTAAGTAAAACAAAACAAAACAAAACAAAACAAAATAAAAATATGTAACCCAAAATTTTCAAGACACAGTAAGAATAGACTATTAAGTGTATTCATCTGGCATATGTGTATTTTTTGTAACATTTCCCACAAGTTTGAAAAGAAGCAAGAATCTGTGCAGTTAATCCAATATTTAACTGGCCCTCACCAGATGAGAGTAGAGCATACGAGTCATTCAGAAATTGTATAAATGGAAAATAAATTTAGATCTAAATTTCCTTTGATTACCACATTTTTCTTTTAAATCTGTTTGTGATTTATGCTACATGTAGGATTTAAATTCTCCCTAGAGATGTTCTGATTCTTCCACCTGTTTTGAGTGGAGGATAATAATGGCTTCCCTTCTTGTATAGATTGTTCTCTCATTGCACAATCAACTTGTATTGTAAAGAAACACTTTCTTTTCCATTGCAACATGATTCATATGTAGAGTATGTTAATGATAACCAAGTTAATACAATAAGCTTTTCATAGCTGCCTTCAAGAAAATAAAATTGCACTTGTTGCAAATAGTTGGAGAAAAGTATGATCAATTTCATCCTGACATGATAGACATTAATTTAGATTTCTACTTAACAATGTCGTTGTTAATACAGCATATTTACAAGAAGTAAAGGAAGTACAATAAATGCTTTGATTAAAATGTTTGATTGCTGTAGATGTGGATCACCATTGTGTATGATACAAAAAGAAGCCTTTTTTAAAATTAATACTTCTCTTAAATCATCTGGATGAAATATTTCCTTTAGTGCATAATATTCCCTTGAATTCTGAAAGATATTACTTTAATTTTATCCAAGTGGAAAAATATATATTTTAATATACATAGGAAATGTTATTTTCCTTTAAAAAGTCAGTTTGCAGCAAATGGATTTTTAAAATGCTTGAATAAACAGTATTAATTCACAGAAGAGTTGGCTGTCCTTCAGTATCTGATGCATCTCTCAATAAGAAAAAATATATACTTGTATTATATAGTGAAGTATTACATAGTAAAGTATAATGCCTCATACTAAACAGTTACCATTTCTTCTTCATTATTAAAGAGCAAATTTAAGAAACATCAATATATTATTGTTGAGGCGAATATACTTGTCCCAGGATAATGTTGCAAGATCCAATCTGGGGTGGTCACCAGGACCAGAGTTTTAGACTTTGAAGCTTTTGGACTGTGCTGGAGCCCATCCTCAGGGAACCTCTCTCTAAAACAGGGGTCACCAACCTTTCGGATTTTCAGAGACCACTACATTCATAATTTTAAGTCCTGTGGACCACTAATATGAATCCAGTGCTCTCCTCCTACCTTTCTTCCTTTCTCTCTCTCTCATATAACTCTGTGTATCTCCCTCTCCTCCCTCTCTCATCTCTTTCTCTCTCACACACATCTCTTTCTCTCTGTGTCCCTTTCTGTCTCTTTATTTCTGTCTGTCTCTCTGTCTCTCTCTCCCTCACTCATCTCTTTCTTTCTCTCCATGCTCTCTTTCTCTCCCCCTGTCTCTCTCTGTCTCTCTCTTTCTTTCTCTCTCTGTCTCTTTTTCTATGTATCTCTCTCTCCCCTCTCTCTCTCATTTTGATTCTCTGATACTCTGGGTCTCACAGGCACTTCTTCGGCCTTTGTAGGAGCTGGACACACATTGGTCGCTCGGGGAGATGCACGACTTGCTCTCCACCCCAAGACACTTGCACGACCCGGCTGCGGCCGATGTTCCATGTTGTAATGCGCCCCAGGAGTAGGAAAGGATGTCATCGCCCTCATTGTGAAGTGCGCTAAATTCAACTGCTGCACAAGGTGCTGTGAAAGCAGCAGGCAGGCCATAGAGACACCAAGAGCAGCAGCAGATAGAAATGGCTGGGCCAGTGTCTCAGAGTGGAGAGAAAGTCACACATCTCCCTGAATAACAGAAGTGTGTGCAGCACCCAAAAGGGCCAAACAAGCATCCATGAGACTCAGCAAGAGATGAAGCAAGTACAGGGGGGCTTTAAACATGGAGCGTGTTTTCATCCCCTACCCTTACCTTCTCAGGCCAGGCATAGAGTGACTGGAAGGGGAAGGCGAGGAGCAGGGGCAGCCACTGGTGGGGTTCAGCCAACAGGGAGCCACATCAGGGGAATGAAAGAGCTGCAGGTTGCTGATACCTGTTCCTTCAGCCAATTTGCACTGCTGCCCTCCCTTACTGTAACCATTACGTTGTTCTAGCTGGCAAAAGCTGCACTACTCCTTTCACATTGCACTACCTGCAAAGTTGAATGTACCATCTGTTAGATATTTGCTTGGGTGACCTACCCAGACAGGGTAAAAGTCAAAAGTTCAGATTTGTTTATTGCATGTTGATTGGTTGCCTTCTTTTGGCTCTTAAAATGTATCTTTGTAAAACTGCCTGTTGCTGGGCTAGATTGTATAAATAGGAGACCTGTCATTGTATACAGCTCTCAATACTCCATTGCTTCTTGACTGAATTGACTTCCTTGTCCTGTTAGCAAATAAACCTTGCTTTATTCAACCTTGTTTTGAGAGTTATTACACCATCCTCTTCAGTGAAGATTTTCAGCCCCATCACGAGCTGCCTGGCCGGTCCCATATTCCAGAGCTGTAATCATAGGATTGGCCCACTGGTCTTCCTGGAGCAGCTCCTCACCTATCAACTGAACCACCAAAATTTTCTCATGGACCATCAGTGGTCCACGTATCACTCTACGTGACTGCTGCTCTAGCAGACTGTATGCTTTCAGCTATTCTGTGTGTGATAAAGTCCCTATTGTGTGTGGTTTTTAGATGGTGATTGGGGGTTGATGGCCCGCTATTAAGGCATTGGCTGCTGTTTCCTTATGTGCCAGGCCCTTTCTTTGGAAACAATAGCCAATGACTTAATAGCCAGGCATTAATACCCCAGTCAACATCTCAAAGAATATTTAGTAATTTTCAAAAATTTGTATCTGAGTGTGATTTGGGTGAGGGTTGCTGGAATTCTTGGATTTGTTTCTTTTTCCTCTTCCACCTTTATGGGACTAAAAACATACAGTATGAATAAATCCATTGATACATATGCACTTATATCTGATGAAAATATCTGCATATTTGCTTTGTTTAAATGACTACATAGAAAATATTTGGCACAAACTTTTAATATGACAGATGCAAAATTTTGGCTTTCTTAAATTGATTATATATTAATGTAAAAAAATATATCCAACGATCCCAATTCCAGTGAGTTGGAGATGACTATGGTGAGCCTAAGGGAGGTATCAAACACATCATTAGTCTTAAATACTTCATGCCCACAAAAGATCTAAGTCCAGCCTTCTTAAATTCCATTGACTTATCTACCGCCAATTTGCTTTGACAGTTAGTAGTTCAGATTCTTATAGAAAGTTTTAACATGCAAAAATGGTTGTAGTTATTTGAACTTACTGGTCTCTTGCATCTGATGCAATGCCTTTTGAGAAGGAGTAATATTATCTATTATTCAGAAACAAGGTATTGTTTCTGAATAATTCAGAAATTCAGGATATCAGTAATTTCCCTAAGCATGATTAGCAAATAATATAAACCTAGGGGCAACAATAACTGTTTAAGTATATTGTTATGATACGTTTTACAATATATTTTATTCATTGCAAGCTGCCTAGAGTCTTTCTGAAGTATGTGGCCTTAACAAATCTAATGAATTAGCAATAATATTAATACTTTTCTTTATTACTGGAGGATCTACATAAGACTACAGAAAAGGTTGCAGAAAATGCCAACAAGCCTTGTGACTTTATTTGCCAGTTTGTGGTCTGTATTTTCTGTTTTAAAATGCTGAACAAATCCTCCCAAGGGAAGCTGCTACTGTTTCTCCACTTCTCCTTTGTTATCTGTTTCAGCACAATTACACCCTAATTTGGGGGTCTTTGTGTTTAGCTAATAGTATCTGATTCAGAGCTGTCACATAAGTATCTTCCCTCCATGAACTTTTGCTGTTCCCTGTCAACGGCCTTAGCAGTTACCTACAGAGCACATTTTTCTTTGATCAGATATTCATCATGGGAAAATCACCAAGATGTTGTCAAGAGATGATGCCACCTGCTAGAGATACATGTAACTAAGATCACAATTATCAAAAGCGTAGGACTTTTTGTCCGTTTGTTAGGATTTCCTATCCTTACAATAAATGTAGTTGTCAGCAGGGTAAGTTCAAGCAACGGATAAGGTCACAATTTCATTTAGTGGCAACTTCCTACAGAGTGAACTTATGAGGCTCGATTTATTAAAGAGTCAGGAGGGATAAGATCACTGAATGGCTAGCCTGATTTATCTGGGTATGAGTGTGGTATTTGGAGAGAGAACGCCATATTTCAAGTTTATGCTCAGAACTGTAGTTTCATGTTGAGTACTATGGGGCAGTGGAGAAACAGAATGAAGGTGGCAATTGCAAAGATATTTGAAGATATAACCTAGTAAGGTAGACTTGTAGAGTCGTTTCGCAAAAGGTAATGTCAATTGAGCAAACTGTTCAAAAGCACGTATGGAGTAGATAAAATAATACAAGGTTTGAAATGCAATAATCATTGTACCTAAAATGTCTGAGAAACTATATGGATCTGTAAAGAAACAAATATTTACTATGATCATAGATCAAGTATAAGGAATATGGGACATATAGAAACATAGAAGACTGACAGCAGAAAAAGACCTCATGATCCATCTAGTCTGCCCTTATACTATTTTTTGTATTTTATCTTACGATGGATATATGTTTATCCCAGGCATGTTTAAATTCAGTTACTGTGGATTTACTAACCATGTCTGCTGGAAGTTTGTTCGAAGGATCTACTACTCTTTCAGTAAAATAATATTTTCTCATGTTGCTTTTGATCTTTCCCCCAACTAACTTCCGATTGTGTCCCCTTGTTCTTGTGTTCACTTTCCTATTAAAAACACTTCCCTCCTGAACCTTATTTAACCCTTTGACATATTTAAATGTTTCGATCATATTCCCCCTTTTCCTTCTGTCCTCCAGACTATACAGATTGAGTTTATTAAGTCTTTCCTGATACGTTTTATGCTTAAGACCTTCCACCATTCTTGTAGCCGGTCTTTGGACCCGTTCAATTTTGTCAATATCTTTTTGTAGGTGAGGTCTCCAGAACTGAACATAGTATTCCAAATGTGGTCTCACCAGTGCTCTATACAGCGGGATCACAATGTCCCTCTTCCTGCTCGTTATACCTCTAGCTATACAACCAAGCATCCTACTTGCTTTTCCTACCGCCCGACTACACTGCTAACCCATTTTGAGACTGTCAGAAATAACTACCCCTAAATCCACATATTCTAAAAAATTGCATATTCTAAAAAATATTTTTTAGAATATTTTTAGACCACATATTCTATAAAATATTTTTAAAAATTACGCAATGTATACGAAAAGTCTAAAAATATCAATAGGGGGATAAAATAAATTTAAAATAATTAATATATGCTTAATTAAATCTATCATAATTTAATGCATTCTTCATCAACAATTTAAATATTCATTGTGTTTGTGGCACATCTAATGGCCTTTAAGGGTTAAGGCTACTGCGCAGAACCTGGCCAGACTTTATGTTGTAGCAGAATTACCGTCTTCAAGGAGACATAGCAATTTAATGATGATTCCTGCCTCAAACTAGCTTTTATGAATCTTTAATTAGTTAAGTGTTGTGTTTTGTGATATATTTAATTAGCCAAATATTAACCTCCAACAGAACGTTTTTGTGTTTAGTTAATGTTTCTAGACTTTTGTTTTTCTCATTTATTTTTTATCTTTTTAAAATGTATTTTTTTTAAAAAAAATTATATATATTTTAAAAGTTATTATTACACAGACCTTAAAACATCTGAAATTAAAAATAGTATAAGGGTGCTTCTTAAGAGGGAATTCTATGGAAAATATTTTAATGGTTGAGATGATCCTATAGTCACATATGAATCCTTGTGGCTGGATAAGGGAGTAAACTTTTTTAGGCAACTTGGCTCCAAGTTGTTTAAAACTGAAAATGCTGACAATGGACAGCATCCATGGAAGATAGCAGAGAACTGGAAGGATGCAATCTTTGATAGCCATTCAGTTTGGACTAAATGAGGATTCTAAATTATTCATATATTTATCCATTTAAATTTTTTTTGACTACCCATTTCAATTCTAGATGGCTAACATCAGCATTTCCCCCTGTCATATTACAATAATTCAATTCACTTGAGCATTATTCACCGATGACTTATTAAAACATCTTTCCTTTCCTTGCAAACAGTTTCATTAGTATTTTCAAAGTTGTATTCATGTGCTGGATGTCTAATTCCCATTCCAATTTATATAGTGACTTTAAGCAAGGACTAATAGCAAAGGAGGAAAACAGGAATAATTGATAAGTATTTATTTGGCTTTATTACTAAAAACTTGCATGCCAGTTTTTTTTTTCTTTTTTTTTTTTCCAGAGCTTATATTTCATTCCTGTTTATGAATACATTTACAAATTGAAGGTCAAGACATTTTTACCCAGAAAATTGTGCTCACATTAGTCATTATTTAGTCACATTAAGACATTTTTTTCCACATCAATGAAATGCAAATAATGGATTGGATGCATCTGATAGTTTAATTCATTATGCATTATGTTGTGAGAAGAAGTGATAAATATGTTTTGCTAATTCTTATTTATATGCCAAAAACACATGGGAAGAAATAGCCACAATTGAAACCTCTCTTTCTAGCCTTAACTAAGGTGGGGGCAATTATCTTAAAAGCCATGGGATGTTTTGTAGCAGAGCTAGTGAACCATGACTTGAGGCTTTTTTTTACAGTGCAGCTATCGTAAGTCTTTGAGTAATCACAGACTTTAAAAGTATGCTATATCAACAAGATAAGAAGAAGAAAAAAACGCCCATAGCACTAGCGGTATTATCTTTCCCAAAAATTGATTAGTGCATACTATGGGGCACACATATTTGCACAAACATATTCAGCAAGTGAGAAGTGAGTAAGGTCTTCATGAAATGCGTATGAGAGAAGGAAAATTCCTGCTATGCTGTCTTGGTCAAAAGGAACACCCCTGATCCATCTTTCTATTTAATTGTCAAACAATTGAGCAGCCTAATCCTATTCATGTTTAACCAAAGGTCTATATATTTTAGTGTGATTTATTCCCCAGTGAAGGTGTGCGAGTGCACTAGTGAATGCATTTAGACATCAGAGTGATATCTCAATTATACTATATTTCCTGCAGTATATATTAACCATGCATTGAAGCACTCTAGAAATGCAGAGCAGAGATAGCAAAAATAGCAATATGGTTAGATAAAATAATACAGAGTAAACAAAAAGCATCTTTTTGTTTCCTACACTCGTGGGTGGGGGAACAGGACTCTGTATCCTACCTATTCTTAAAAAATAGTGTGTTGCTTACATTATAAATTTCAGCATAGTTTTTACCAATATTAATCATACTTTTCCTTTGACCAAATTAGCTATGTGGTTGATCTATTTATGGAAGGATAGTCATTATTTCTTTTTCATATTATTTTGCAGGCAGTTGGTTCCATTACTTCAAAATAATGCAGTGTAAAATAATATTGATTTCTAGAAAACGTGAATTGCTACTTTTATATACTTGTTCTTATTGAAGCAGAGTGTTGTTGCACCTTTAAGACTAATACGTATGTATATTAGCATCTCTTCTCATGCCAAAAATCATGATTGTTTCTGCTGTATCATAATAACACATGTAAGACTTTTATTAGAATAGAATAGAAGAATAGAATAGAATAGAATTTTATTGGCCAAGTGTGATTGGACACACAAGGAATTTGTCTTGGTGCATATGCTCTCAGCGTACATAAAATAAAATATACATTTGTCAAGAATCATGTGGTACAACACTTAATGATTGTCATAGGGGTCAAATAAGCAATGAAGAAGCCATATTAATAAAAATCTTAGGATATAAGCAACAAGTTACAGTCATACAGTCAACATGGGAGGAAATGGGTGATAGGAATGATGAGAAAAACTAGTAGAATAGAAGTGCAGATTTAGTAGAAAGTCTGACAGTGTTTAGGGAATTATTTGTTTAGTAGAGTGATATGATGAAATATAATGTTGTTCATTTTTCTAGCCTTCAATGAAGATGTATAGCTAATTTTTAGAGTAATTTAGAATGGAATTCTCACAAAGTCATGCCAGTTAAAATGCAACCAAGAAATGAATGAGAAAGGAACACATTTCTAATAAATGAAGAAAAGCTACAGAGAAAAATTGGAACCGTAAAAAGAAAAAAACCAGCAGAGTTTAAAACAATCCAGAAATGATGAAGTACAAAATTAGAAGAGAACAAAGAAATCTAAATATATAAAGCTATAAAATTGGAAGGAGAATTAGAAAGTTGGGCCGCCATTAAAAAATAGCAAACTACAGATGTTTTCCTGTTCATAATAGAGCTTTTCTTGTTTAAGATTCATTAATTAGCTGTGTTTTCTGACAGTATACCATTCCCTTCCCCACTGCGTATTTTGTCATGTCTTAGGGAAATATCTGCATGAAGCCCTATTATATAACATGGAAAGAAAAAGACATTGTTAGCATTAATCCATCTACGAGATATTTACTACAAACAAGCAAACCCCAAATGACATGAAAACACTTTTGAAGCCAGCTGATTTCCTGCAGAAGAGAAAGTAGAAATAGAGAATTTTATTCTAGTTTGTCTGTCAAAATTACTGTTCCAGGGCCACCCGCGATAAAGGAAAATCCACAAAGTAGGGACGTTATATTTATTTAAATATTTATACACTATTTTAAGACTTTATAAACTCTCTCCCACACTTTTACGCTACATAAACCTTTCCCATTCCCTTAATAACCATTCTCACACTGTTCCGTGCATGTATTGTACCTTTACACTTACTGTAAAATGTTTTGAATTCCTAAACCTGCGCGATGAAACGATGCGCCACGTGAAATGGCCAAGTGTAGAGCAGACTCAGAGATGGGGAAGCTGCGCACAGATGAAAAGTAAACAACACGCTACTGTACTGAGCCAATCAGGCTCTGGGATACAAACCAGCACTCTCTGGATTGTCACTTCTCCATCAATCAACCAATCATGTGTTGTTTACAATTTCATGTAGGAAAGTATCAGAAAACCCGTGAAGTAGCAAAAATCCGTATATATTTTTTTCATTAATATTTTATAAAAAAACTGTGATGCACCAAGTCTGCGAAAGGTGAACCGTGAAGTGGCGAGGGATCACTGTATTAACACATTATGATGCTAAGGAGTTACATATTCTACATAATTTTTTAAGCTTTAAGTGTCAATGTATCAACCAATGGTAACTATTCATTAATTTTCAAGCTTTAAACTGTCAATTTATCAAGACCAATCACATAGTTTCCTAGTGAAGCCCATCCTGCCTGTCGGCGACTACTTCAGCTTCAACCACAACAACACAAGAGCACACAACAGATTTAAACTTAATATTAACCACTCCAAACTTGACTGGAAAAAATATGACTTCAGTAACCGAGTTGTTGAAGCGTGTTAGTCATTACCGGACTCCATAGTGTCATCCCCAAACCCCCAACACTTTACCCTTAGATTATCTACAGTTGACCTATCCAGATTCCTAAGAGGTCAGTAAGGGGCGAGTACAAGTGCACTAGAGTGCCTTCCATCCCCTGTCCTATTGCTCTCCTATATCTCCTATACCTTTCTTCTATTCCTATATCTTTTCTTCTATTCTTTCATTGATATGTTCTATTACTATATCTTATTTTCTATTCTTTCTTAGATATATTTTACTATGAGTATCTCCTCTATAACCTTCATCATGTATTTTAATATGTGTATATAGATATACAGTATACCCACTAAAACCCTCATTGTGTATTGGACAAAATAAATAAATAATAAATAAATAAATAAAATATCCAGCTACTAGTGCTGTTATATGTTTACTTTCAGTTGTGCTATGGATGTGGGCTTGCCTGACTGATTGCATTTCATACAAACTATAGTTCTTGTTAGGTGTGTTCAGTGTACACACAACCAGTTTTGCTCCTATTATTATGGTCCAAAGGGATTCCTTTATCAGTCTGATAAAGTGCACTGATGTACCTATCGTCCCCTGTCCAATTGTCTTTCCTTATCTCATATATCATATATATTATCTCCTTATCTCTTATATCATATATATTTATTATTTATTTATTTATTTATTATTTAGATTTGTATGCCGCCCCTGTCCGCAGACTCGGGGCGGCTCGCAACAGAATAAAAACAATTTATAACAAATCCAAATATAATTTAAAATATTTTAAAAAACCCGGTTTAATTTTAAAACCCCCATTTACTAAACAAACATACATACAAACATACCATGCATAAATTGTATAAGCCCGGGGAAGATGTCTCAGTTCCCCCATGCCTGACGACAAAGGTGGGTTTTAAGGAGCTTACGAAAGGCAAGAAGAGTAGGGGCAGTTCTAATCTCTGGGGGGAGTTGGTTCCAGAGAGTCGGGGCCGCCACAGAGAAGGCTCTTCCCCTGGGGCCCACCAACCGACATTGTTTAGTTGACGGGACCCGGAGAAGGCCCACTCTGTGGGACCTAATCGGTCGCTGGGATTCGTGCGGCAGAAGGCGGTCTCGGAGATATTCTGCCATGAAGGGCTTTAAAGGTCATAACCAACACTTTGAATTGTGACTGGAAACTGATCGGCAACCAATGCAAACTGCGGAGTGTTGGTGAAACATGGGCATACCTCCCATCTACTTATTTTCTTTTTACTTTCTATCGTTATATATATTACTTAATGTCTATTCTCTTCCATATGTATTGTATATTGGACAAAGAATAAATAAAATAAAATAAATGATTAATTCTAGAAACATTATAATACCAATGAACAATTGAAGCAATTATTTGAATTCCACTAAATAAAAAATATATTCACATTCAACTTTCCAATATATTCACCATTTCCTAACTGCAATCAGTGATGAAAAATCATCAGAACTTACACTAAATAACAATATAAATTCATTATTTATATTTGAAATACGTCAATACGTTATTCCATCTAAAACAGAAACGAGAAGCTATTGTCTATGGGGATCCACTTGCTAATAACACTGAACAAGGAAAATAAAATGTCTTACTGGCTGCTTTTTTGCAATTTTGCATTTTGTCTTCTTCTATTAAGAAGTTTTGCTGTTTGAAAAGAATAGCATTGTCCTATGCAACTGGGGATTTTGGTGGATGTTTGCTTATCATTGAATAATCTGCCCTAACTTTGTCATTCTTAATCCATTAAAAGCCAGGCCTGCTTGTAAATCCACAGGTATAGATAAGGAGTCACTGTTTGACTGAGTCTGAACCCTTTTCAGATGAAAAATGTCAGTGGCAGAAAGGGAGACTGAATTATTTTTAAAAGGGTTTTCAAAGATTCTCATGATTCCTCTGCTATCAGTTTAATTTGACATGTCCATAGACATCCTTCCTTTTTAATGGTTAAAAACAGGCAAAACTGCTGTTTCCATGTTTATCTAAAACAAAAGCAAAAAACATACTGTATGTGTTAATGTACACATATTTCTCCATAGATTGAACAGAAAAAGGGATACTTTCCAAAAATTACCCGTCAGCCGCCAATGAAAAAGTATGGTCCTTTTTGCTATTTTGCAAGGACGATGGTGTTAGGGGAGAAGAAAGAACACAATTTCAGTGATGCCATGGTAGGAATAGAAGATATTCAGTTTGAATTTTTATAGATAGCCTGTTTGCATCTTATGAACCAGATTTCAGAATATTGCCATAGGTTTCTTTGCAAGTAAAAACATGTAAAACATAGTAATACATTAAATATTATTTCATACAGAAATGCATATGCCAATTGCAAAAATGCTCATAAAAATGTATATATAATCACCCTCATCACCTCGAGGTTCGATTACTGCAACGTTCTCTACATGGGGCTACCTTTGAAAAGTGTTCGGAAACTTCAGATCGTGCAGAACGCAGCCGCGAGAGCCATTGTGGGGCTTCCAAGATTCGTCCACGATTCTTCAATACTCTGTGGCTTGCATTGGCTGCTGATCAGTTTCCGGTCACAATTCAAAGTGTTGGTCATGACCTTTAAAGCCCTACATGGCATTGGACCAGAGTACCTCCGGAATCGCCTGCTACTGCATGAATCCCAGCGACCGATAAGGTCCCACAGAGTTGGCCTTCTCCGGGTCCCGTCGACTAAACAATGTCGTTTGGCAGGCCCCAGGGGAAGAGCCTTCTCTCTGGCGGCCCCGGCCCTCAACTCCCCCCGGAGATTAGAACTGCCCCCACCTTCCCTGTCTTTCGTAAACTACTCAAGACTCACTTATACCGCCAGGCATGGGGGAGTTGAGACACCCATCATTCCCCCAGGCTTTTTTATACTTTGTTTTATGTTTGGTATGAATGTGCTGTTTGTTTTTTTTAAAAAAATAATGATAGGGTTTTATATGTTTTTTAATATTAGATTTGTTCCACTATTATATTTATTACTGTTGTGAGCCGCCCCGAGTCTTCGGAGAGGGGCGGCGTACAAATCTAATAAATAATAATAATAAATAATATAAGGAAAATCTTACACGAGAATACATACAAAGGCTATCTTTCTTTTTGTCAGATTTGTAACAACAATAACAACAACAACAACAACAACAAAAGAGTTGGAAGGGACCTTAGAGGTCTTCTAGTTCAACCCCCTGCTTAGGCAGGGAACCCTACACTATTTCAGACAGATGGCTATCCAATATCTTCTTAAAAACTTCCAGTGTTGAAGCATTCACAACTTCTGGAGGCAAGCTTTTAGATTGATACAGGAATGGAATGAAAGAAACTTACCCTCAGGATGGCTGTACAAAACAAAATTGAAAAGATTTGCCATCTTACATCTAGGCCAGAGTTTCCTGGCCTCTATCCAATTAACTGATTAATTGAGAGCAATACAGCAAAATATGACTCAAATGGAAGGAAAGGGGAAGAAAAGTCCCACTGTGCAGAATTGACAGGCAGTGAAAATACCAATAGAGAGTTGAAAGATGAGAAGTGAGAAAACAGGATTGAGTCATTCTGCAGTTATTTAATGAACGGTGGAAGCTGGTAAAAATGTTACCAGCATTTAGTAGTGTTTCTCAACTTTGGGAGCTTGGAGATGGGTGGAATTCAACTCCCAGAATTCCCCAGCCAGCCAAAACAAAAGTCTAAATCAGTCCTTTTGAAATGTTTGTATTAGTTTATAATATAGCCTACAAAGAAAATACAATAGGATACAGTAGGGCAGAGGTCCCCAAACTTTTTACACAGGGGGCCAGTTCACTGTCCCTCGGACTGTTGGAGGGCCGGACTATAAAAAAAAACTATGAACAAATTCCTATGCACACTACACATACCTTGTTTTAAAGTAAAAAATAAAATTCATATATGAAATTCATAATGGTTAATAAATTAGAAATATAATTGGTGTTGCACTTTTTGAAGGAACATTAAGGAGGAAATTTAATTTAAAAAAATGAATGTAACTGGATGACAAAATTAGAAAAAAAACCCTTTGCAACCTTTTTGATATTAGTTACTAACAAAATACTGCATTTTATTCACGGAAAATTAGATGGTACACTGTGTTGTTTGAATGTGTGTTGAGAGAAAAATTTAAAAAAATTACCCCCCCCAAAACAGACCTTCCTTCCTCTGTCCCTCCATTTCATTCGTCCTTCCTTCCTTTCTTCCTTGTTCCCTCCATTTCTCCTTCCTTCCTTCCCTCCTTCATTCCTCTCCACTTCTCCCTCCCTCCCTCCCTCTCTTTCCTTTTTCTTTCTTTCTCTCTCTCTTTTCCCTGTGCTCTTGTCACTCACCGGCGGGCCGGATAAATGGCCTCAATGGGCCGCATGTGGCCCACGGGCCATAGTTTGGGGACCACTGCAGTAGGGAAAATAGGAAAGGAGAAAAGGAAGGAAAAAGTGAAGGAAAGGAAAGGGGGAAAGGGAAAAAAAAGGCATTGACTTACAACTCTCTTTGGTGCAGTAGAATAAGGCATTAACTTCAAACCTCAGCCTTTTACTTTTATATAATCATATTAAGTAGCCATTTCTATTACAACAAATCTATCTAATCGATAAAACTCAAAAATCAAAGTTTCATTTTTTTTCCATCTTAAGCACAAAAATTCCAGAAGGTTAAATCACTCCTAAGAAGGCAGATTCCAAAGACATTGCTAATAAAACTGCTTGGACTTTTCTGACTCACAACTATATCCTCCTCTACCCTTCAAAAATTAAATAAAGAAACCCACCATATGGTATCAGTTTTTAATATTAGATTATACATAGGTAAAAATGAATACGTCTAGCTGTTACTTACCCTTTGTGTGGGTTTTACAGTTGTTTGTTTCACGAGTCGTGAGTTTTAGAATCATGTTGGTGATTGACGTAAGAATGTTAGCATGTTTGCTGATTTATAATATCTTGCTGTCATGGTTTCAGCCAGTACCTTTATGACTATAGTATATTGCCATATAATTTGCATATAGCCACATGATTGCATAAAATGCAATGAGATTAAATATGAGGAATATGATACGTTTGATCAACAGAAATTTACACAGTGAGGATTACTGTAAGGAGAGAAAATATTTTCTGAACAACTCAAGATCAATAACTTTGCCAGCAAGAATAAACAGTGATAATCCAGTCCTTACCCCATTTGTATGTGAGTAAGTGTTATAGGTTTCTGTACATGCTTGTGACATTGACCCACAGGAAGATGGGTTGGAGCTTGGGATCCATGCGTTTTGCAATGACAGCCATCTTGTTTTGGCCTAGTCTCCATGAAAATAACAGTGTACAGTGATCCCCCGATTATCGCGAGGGTTCCGTTCCAAGACCCCTCGCAATAATCGATAATTCGGGATGTAGTGGTGCGGAAGTAAAAACACCATCTGCGCATGCGCGCCCCTTTTTCCATGGCCGCACATGCACAGATGGTGGAGTTTGCGTGTGGGCGGCGGGGAAGACCGGGGAAGGTTCCTTCGGCCGCCCAACAGCTGATCTGCTCCGCAGCGCGGCAGCAGAGAGGAGCTGAAGATGGGGTTTCCCCGTTGCCCAGGCAATGGGGAAACCCCATCTTCGGCTCCTCGCTGCTGCCGCGCTGCGGAGCAGATCAGCTCTTGGGCGGCCGAAGGAACCTTCCCCGGTCTTCCCGCCGCCCAGGCAAAGGGGAAACTCCAAGATCGCTTGCCGCTTGCCCGTTCGCCCGCCCGCCTGCTCGCTTGCCGCTTGCCCGTTCGCCCGCCCGCCTGCTCGCTTGCCGCTTGCCCGTTCGCCCGCCCGCCTGCTCGCTTGCCGCTTGCCCGTTCGCCCGCCCGCCTGCTCGCTTGCCCGTTCGCCCGCCCGCCTGCTCGCTTGCCCGTTCGCCCGCCCGCCTGCTCGCTTGCCGCTTGCCCGTTCGCCCGCCCGCCTGCTCGCTTGCCGCTTGCCTGTCACCCGCTCGCCCGGCTGCTCGCTTGCCGCTCGAGAGCAAGAGGGGGAGAGATAGAGAAAGAGAGAGAAGGAAAGAAAGAGATGAGAGAGGGAGGAAGAGAGTGTGATAGAGGAAGAAGCAAGATAGAGAAAGAGAGAGAGAAAGAAAGATGAGAAAGGAAGGGAGTGACGTCATCAGGTGGAAAAATCGTGATATAGCGATTCGCAATGATCGGGATCGCGAAACTCGGGGGATCACTGTATACACAATTTTATTGAAACAAATAACATCTACATGTTGGCTGATTAGGAATGGAGAGATTGTAGTAGGCTAGTGCGGTAAACTCTCTTATTTTCTTTGCTTCTTAGGGGAATTGGAAATGTTCCAGAGGGATGGAGAACGCAAGATCCAGAGTCGGCAACAGCTGCCGGTGGGGACAACATGGGGGCCCTTTGCTGGAAAAATGGACTTGAATAACAACACACTGGTAGGTTAAGCAGCACTGCACCAATGTTGAAGCTTTGTTTGTTGTTTATTAGCATAAATAACTAATGACATTTGTCTTATTTTCTCTTAGTCTTCAGAAAAAGGCAATGTCCTTTTGGTCTGCTTTTAATTGTTAGTGGAGATTAACAATAGTAATTGTGAATTTCAATCTGTGTTTTTAATACCTTCTACATGGCTTTTGTTTTTAAAAAAATTTTGCTAGCTCCCTTGAATGTTGGCTGGAATAGAAAAGCAATTGTTAGCTAAACAAATAACAATAGGTGGCCCTCAATTTACCAACACAATTGGGACCAGATCTTATGTGGCTAAATGGAGAGGTTGTAAGTGAATCAAATCCAATTTTATGATCTTTTTGCTATAGGTGTTCAGTGAATCACAAACCTGGATCCCCCTTGATCATGTGACCTCTGAACTCTGCAACCATTGTAAATAAATGCCAGTTGCTCTAATGTTGATCACATGACCCTGAGGGTGCTTTGATGGTCATAATTGGGAGGACTGGCTTTAATTCACATTTTCAGCACTGTTATAACCTCAAACAGATGTTAAATGCCTGTACATTGAGGAAAACATGTAGCCCTTTAGCTTGTGATACTTAGCTCTCCTTTCTGTACACATTTTTAATAATTGTTTTGAATCTGTGAGGACAAAATACAATAATGACTGTAGGTAAACTTAAATTAAAATAACAGCCTGTTCTAGATGAGCGTGTACCTTCTTTCAAATGCCACTTCATAGCTTGAGAGTCTTTGTGGTCCTAGGTATGTTATTTGATCAAAGCTGTCAAATGCCTGGCCCATGGCTGCCTTTATCATGCACTAATCATGCCCACACCCTGTTTTTAACAAAGCAGAAAAAAGTCCCAATATGTCACATGCCACCGTGACAATGTGAGTTTGACATCCCTGTATTAGGCATAAGATGCTTAGTTTCCATAGTTTTTTCTGGAACTTCATCTATTTTTATTCCTACATTCTTATTCCTACAATTTAATAGATTCTGCTGCTGGAATCTTTTGGCAAAATTGCTGGATCCTATGATTATTTTTATTGGAACAATTTCATTTTGAATATGATATTTATTAAGAAAGATATACTGTTTAAAAAAAATAAAGGGAACACTCAAATAACACATCCTAGATCTGAATGAATGAAATATTGAATACTTTGTTCTGTACAAAGTTGAATGTGCACAACAGCATGTGAAATTGATTGTCAATCAGTGTTGCTTCCTAAGTGGACAGTTTGATTTCACAGGAGTTTGATTTACTTGGAGTCATGTTGTGTAGTTGGAGTTATATTGTGTTGTTTATGTGTTCCCTTTATTTATTTATTTTTTGAGCAGTGTATATAGGTTCAGGTTACTATTTTTGAGACTTGGAATCATTCTTATAAAACACAAAATATACGATGATAATAAAAATATATTTAATTGTGAAATGTATTTATCTCAAACAAAGAGTGTACTTCATTACTAATGTTCAATCTGTTAATGGGCAAATATACTCAAGTCAGAGGTTGTTACTGTTCTTCAGAATTATGAATCTTATATTTACCGTACAACCTTGACTTAAGTTCTTGGTTAGTTTAAAATCTCATGAAAACTACAAATGTTTTTACATGTGGCCTTTCAAAGGGACATATATAAATAATAAATACTGTGATATTATTAAGAATATTGTATGCATCTCCCAGCTTTTATTTCTCCAATCCCATATTCCCCAATGCAGCACAATATGCTTTTTACTAATTGGCTATTTTTACATTTCATAAATCTATTACAATAGCTTTGTTTGGGAGATGGGAGGGTGTGTGGAGTGAAAAGTCCAGCTGAGCAGGATTCTGTGATGATTATCATTGATTCCTCTTTCTCCTGTCATTGAAGTTTGTTGATAAAATGTTCTTTAGTACACATTTGATTTTTAGGAATAGTTTGACTTCATACTCACTGCAATGTTGTACCTTGCCTAGAGGACAATAGAATTAAGGCGCTGACAATAGCAACCATTTTCATAGATTATTTAGCAATGCAGACTTCTTCTCCTGCTTTAAAAATTGTCTCTATATTGGTTATACATAAAAAGCATCTTTCCATAAAGAGGAATGGCAAGAAAACCTAACAGTAGTTTAACTAATACATGTTCCCTGCCCTTTCAAGACACAAATAGGCTGTTAGAAAGTGTTAAAAATAGGTGTAACTTTCAAAGTTTTATTTAGGGAAATATTTGTCCAAATATTTAATACCACAGCTTTTGTCTGTTGGAGTATACTGTATTTCCAAAATATAAATATCTAGGAATATACTACATGTGTTAAATAGAATGAAGAACCCTAGTCTCAGAATTTTACAATGAGATTGAGAGCTGTTTAACAATTCACCAAGTGGCCAAATATGATAGTCGTAATAACCATTTTGGTGAAAGAAGTACCATAATTATAAAAAAATGCTATGCAATTTTTCAACCCTGGTAGTAAGCATTTAATAAGTGGGATGGTGGTCTGGTGACGAAGACATCCATCTCCCACTCAGAAAGTTGAGAGTTCAATACTAGGTAGTGGCAGATGTTTCTCTCCTAAGGTGGGAAGAAAAAAATATTCACTATGGTGTCAGGAAGGGCATCTGGCCAGTAAATGCTTATCTTCATTTTGTCACCCCGACTTTACCTTGAAATATAGATCGAATAAAGGGAGTAGTAAACATGATCCATAGGGCTTTGGGACATCTCAAAATTTGCTGTCCTTTATTGAAGAATTTGATACTGAACAAGGTGGTTGCAATTTAGCATGTTTTCATTGTACAGAAATCATTTAAGTTTTCCCTTACTCGGTCTTTAATAAAATTTAAACACTGTGTACCTCCGTAAATTGGTTTATATTCTTAGAAGTATTACATGCCTGAGTTTAAATGAGTGGTGGTTGGCTCTGGGGAGCCAACAGATTAATTAATTCAGCGCAGTAATTAATTGAGTAAGTGTGCCAGATGTCAAACACTCTTTGGATGTTTCATATTTCTATCTTGAATTATATTAACAATGTACATCTCAAAATACTGATAGGTTGGTTATGTTGAATAAACGGATAGAGAAGTGTCATTTATTGCTGCAACAACGGTAAAAGATACTTGTTTAAATGTAGCTAGGATAGGTGAAGAATTATGAATGGAGTTAGCCAAAGGACCCGACTCTATTAACCTAAACAGAACTTGCTAACATGAGGTCATGAAATAGAAGCTTTAGCAGATGAACTAAGGAGGCGGCATGCCAAATGTTGATGATTCATAAACTAGGCATGATCTACACGTACATAATAACAGTGCTGAAACCAAAGTGTCAAAGAATTGACATCATTGCTTTGATCGCTTGTCATAAAAACCTCTACAATCCTTTCTTCCTCCACAAAATTAATACTCTGATTCTGCATAATAGAAAGGTTTTGTCTCATGGTGCTTCATAATGCTTTTATTTTTAGCCAACTGGTTTTTTTTTCTGAATAGGCTTTATGAACATTTTTAGCTAACAGTGGTAGAATTGAGATGTGCATTACAATTGTTGGACATTATATGGTCATTTATTTTAGAGGCTAAAACGACATGTGGACTGGAGTGATTTTGTGGTTGGAGTGCAGAATGAGGAATGAGGACAACTGATTTTCTAACCTTATTATTGAGCTTAGGCCAAGAGTCATTATTCCATAGATTTATCTATTTTGCAGAATTTTTGTGCAGATACGATAAAATGGAGGGCAAGAGAAGAAGAAAGGATTGTAAACTGCCCTCAGTATTTTACGAATGTTATCTTTGAATATAGTAGGGTTTTGAAGGGCAATACTAAAGGCCATCATTTCATTTTTGAACTGTACAGATTGCAGGACAGGACGAGATCAGTTCTGTTTTAGAAGGTTTTGCTGTCAAACAGTTTGAAAGGTTTTTGTTGATGTCCTCTGATATAATAAATCAGAGGTCTTCGAACTTGGCAACTTTAAGACTTGTAGATTTCAACTCCCAGAATTCTCTGGGCAGCATAGAATTCTGGGAGTTGAAGTCGACAAGTCTTAAAGTTGCCAAGTTTGGGGTCCCCTGCAATAAATGATGGATATCTCCATCTTCTTCACTTTCTTCATCTTCTTTAAAATGAAGCACCTAAAAGGAATAATAAAAGTCTGATACTTATTTTCATTTATTTTTATTTTGGTCTTTGAAAAGCAAATCCTTTCTCTTTTTTTCTTCTTTCTTTCTTTTTTTTCTTTGAATGTTTTGTTTGTTTTGACTGTTTTTATATGTAGAAATTTAATAAAGATTATTTTTTTTAAAAAAAAAAAATCTCTATCCCAAATGCCATGTTCTCTAGAGGAACTCCTGAACCACATTGAGAAAGGCTACTCTAGAGGAACACTGCAGCGAACACAACAAAGAACTCCTTTACCATGAACAGAGTTTTTTGTGAATTGAAGTTTCTCTTATCTTGATTTGAAGCTATCGGAAGTAATTGAAGCCACAGCGGATTGCAAAATTGTATTGTTAGACCTCCTATACTAGATTTGTTTTTATATAGTGCCGAAATAAAGGATGAGGTATACTGGAAGAATGTGGGAGGACCAGTGTTTATTTTGTTGTCAGGGTAGTGGAACAATTAGGATCACTTGTTCCAGTGATTGAGTAACTCCATTGAAGATGGATAAGGTGATGATTTTTATTGCTGTATTATGGAAACAGCTGGTTTTAAAAGGGGAAGTCTGCATTGGCATCCTTCAATCTCGAAAGACCATGGTATCATGCTCTGGATTCCCCAGAGCATGAAGCCTGGATAGGTTAGTATTGATTTTATTTTATTTTATTGGATTTGTATGCCGCCCCTCTACGTAGACTCAGGGCGGCTAACAACAGTAGTAAACAGCATATGACAATCCAATATAAACAGTTAAAAGCCCCTATTGTAAAACCAACATACATACAGACATACCATGCATAAAATTGTAAAGGCCTAGGGGGAAAGAGTATCTCAATTCCCCCATGCCTGGCGGCAGAGGTGGGTTTTAAGAAGCTTACGAAAGGCAAGGAGGGTGGGAGCAATTCTAATCTATGGGGGGAGTTGGTTCCAGAGGGTCGGGGCCGCCACAGAGAAGGCTCTTCCCCTGGGTCCCGCCAAGCGACATTGTTTAGTTGGCAGGACCCGGAGAAGACCCACTCTGTGGGACCTAACTGGTCGCTGGGATTCGTGCAGCAGAAGGCGGTCCCTGAGATATTCTGGTCCGGTGCCATGAAGGGCTTTATAGGTCATAACCAACACTTTGAATTGTGACAGGAAACTGATCGGCAGACTGCAGAGTGTTGGTGTAACATGGGCATATTTGGGAAAGCCCATGATTGCTCATGCAGCTGCATTCTGCACGACCTGAAGTTTCCGAACACTTTTCAAGGGTAGCCCCATGTAGAGAGCGTTGCAGTAGTCGAGCCTCGAGGTGATGAGGACATGAGTATGGAGGATAGACTGTTACCCAAGCAGCAGATCCCCCCTCTCCACGTCTCTGAAATATTCCAATGGAATGGCAAAGGCCAATACAATTGGTTGTAGCTACATCGCAGGAGTTATCAGAACGTGGCTTTACACAGTCACGAATTGCTTCCGGGACTCCGGCTCCAGATTTTGGCTAAAGGTTTACTTCTGAAGGTTTTTCCAATGATGGATATAGCCACAAGGCAATGGAGGTTTGAAGTCAGAGTTGCCCTACTCTGTGCTCTTAGTTTACCACCTTGCTTGCAGAAACTGCCTTCATGACCATTGACTTATTCTACTAGGTTTCATTCGCTCAGTCCTACATGCTCGGAATAGATAAATCCCTATCTTGCCAAAGGTCAATGACCCATTGGGTACTGTCAGCCTGGTTTGGCCAGCCTGTTGAAGCTGTTGCCCAGGGTGTGGCCCCTGAGCCTGCTGCAGCTACTAGGAGCTACAGGTGAGAGTTGAGTGACAGGTGGGGACCAAAGGTGAACGAGCTGCCCTAAATGAGCTGCTATAAAAGGACATGACATTTTCTACACCAAAGGGGCTAGCCCTCCCTGACCACCCCATGCATCCCAAGGGGAAGTCTAATAATGTGATTAATATAACGTGGTATACAAGTCCTAGTGCTATTGCTATTATTTGTGTTTCCAAATTATTTGCAGTTGTGGTTAGCTCTGGCCCAGCTCCTGCCCCAAGAACTGTGGATGTGGAGGAGACATCCACATGCTGCAGGCCTGCTGATGAAGGCTCCTCTGACCAAGAAGGCATGAGTGACAGGGAGGAGGAGAGTGTGGCAGACAGCTCAGAGGGAGATCAATTATCTCTCTCCTCCTTGGATTCAGAACAAGAGTTAATGATACAGCCACGCATGCGGAGAGTGATGCACAGGCAACAACAACTGAAAGATTATTATCAAAGAAAATGAGGCCACCTGTGGTTGGGTAGGGCTGTGGTAATTAGTGAGGCTGGTATAAATAGCAGCCTGTGGGTTTGGCCATTGTGGAGGATTATCTGATCTATGTGTTTCGTGACTGCTTTACTGACTTTGACTTTTTGTGTGCTGATTTTTCCCGCCTTTGAAACTAAACCAGAGGAAAGAGTGTTTCATTTTGTGAAAGAAGAAGGACTGTGAATTGCCTCACAGTTGCAAGCTAAGTATCACAGAACTGATAAGGGAATTGTACAAATTACCAGTTTAGTTGGAGATGAGTGCTCTTTGCTATACCAAAAGAGGGCTTAATTTAAGTGAATTTTCATTATAAAGAACATTGTTTTGAATTTTCAAACGTGTGTGTGTGTCTGAAATTTGTACCTGTGAATTTTTGGGAGGATTCTACCAGAGAGCCCGACAGAACATTTGCAATGTATTATTACTTCATATGGTGTTCTCCCCCCTCATTTTGTTTAATAGCAACAACATTTATATACTGCTTCACAGTGCTTTACAGCCCTCTCTTAAGCGGTTTACAGAGTCAGCCTATTGACCCCAACAATTTGTGTCCTTATTTTACCCACCTCGGAAGGATGGAAGGCTGAGTCAACCTTGGGCTTGGTGAGATTCGATCTGCCAAACTGCTGGCAGCCACTGATCAGCAGAAGTAGCCTGTAGTACTGGATTCTAACCACCGTGCCATGGTGGCTCTTTAATAATTTCTGCACCTCAAATTTTCAAGATTATTTATTTATTTATTGAACCTATTTTTCACCAGTCTTTCAACAAAATGACTGTGGGCCTCTTACAACAATTAAAAACATTAAAATCCCAACAAACAAATACTGTATCTTTAAAAAATAAGAACTTTGGTTGGCAGTACTGCCTACCAAGAAATTTAACTGACTCGGTGACTATTCCTTGCAGGTGGAGGACTGATTGCTTCAAGTATACATCTTCCAACCAGGCCAAGCTATGCTTTTGCTATGATTTCCCAAGACATATGCTGATTTATTTTACAAACAAATAACAAGACTATATTGGATTAATACTAGTAAGGGGAAATTGGAAATAAAAATTAATAGTTTTGTAGCCCGGAATTATTAGTTAACTGCATCAACCTGAACATTTCACATATGAATTTAACAGGCATATTAACAGAGTTGTAAGGGACCTTGCAGGTCATCTAGTCCAACCCCCTGCCCAAGGAGAAGACCCTACATATGCTTCTACCTAGGATTGAACTCACAACCTCCTGATTGTGAGGAAAGAGCTCCACCTCTAGGCCACAGCAGATGGGGTTAATTATATCTGGGATGAGTTACTTCATGGGTGAAACCTTCCACAATTTATTCATTTATTTATTGGATTTGTATGCCGCCCCTCTCCGTAGACTCGGGGCGGCTAACAACAGTAATAAAAACAGCATGTAAATCCAATACTAAAACACCTAAAAAGCCCTTATTGTAAAACCAAACATCCATACAAACAAACATACCATGCATAAATTGTAAAGGCCTAGGGGGAAAGAATATCTCAGTTCCCCCATGCCTGACGGCAGAGGTGGGTTTTAAGGAGCTTACAAAAGGCGAGTAGGGTGGGGGCAATTCTAATCTCCGGGGTGAGTTGGTTCCAGAGGGCCGGGGCCGCCACAGAGAAGGCTTTTCCCCTGGGCCCCTCCAAACGACATTGTTTTGTTGACAGGACCAGGACAAGGCCTACTCTGTGAGACCAATCCTTGAAATACCTGCCAAGTGGTTGAGTAGATGTCTGTAAAAAGATATTCCCGAAGTTGAAATGTTGAATTCAATCATATGGTTGTGGATGCCTCTTTATTTATTTTATTTTTTTTTTGCCTTTTTTAAAATCCATCCCACAACAGCCCTGGCAAGTGTCCTCTTTTCCCTTCTTTTCAAAAGCTCCTATTTCTATCCCACAATTCTGTTATCACATACACAATAAACTCATCATCATCATGTGTCCAGAGCTCCATGGAAGCGAGCTAAGAAAAACATTATCAAGTACAAACACAGCAAAAGGAAATCTCCTTCCTCTGTGCTCCTTTCTTCAGATGTTTAAAAAAATAAAGGGGGGGGATGAAACTTTTCAGACTGAAGCTGATAGTTCTAAGAGGAGAAGGAGCAAAGAATATAGAGCGCATGATGAAAGTCAACTGTTGTTGGTGCCATGACTTCATTAATCAAGTGGAGGCATTCTGAAAAATGGTTTTCTTGGGCCACAGCCATCTATTTTTTGGTGTTAATCTATGCCCTGTGGCAGGGTTCTCTGAAATGAAACAATGAGTAGTTGTATCATGCCCTCTTCCCCTCGCTGTTGTCCCTGTCAGAAAGAAAAGAGGATGAATCAGGTCTGTATCAGCCCGATAAGGCGAAGAGGATTCCAATGCCTGGGATGAAAATCTATCGGAGTAAATATGTGCTGTTTGGGTCTGGCAAACTGGTGGGGTGAATACAGCAGGACCCTTTCAATGGAATTTAAAGCTCTTATCCTAATGAAATATACAGCTCAAAAAAATAAAGGGAAGACTCAAATAACACATCCTAGATCTGAATGAATGCAGTATTCTCATTGAATACTTTGTTCTTTACGAAGTTGAATGTGCACAACAGCGCGTGAAATTGATTGTCAATCAGCGTTGCTTCCTAAGTGGACAGTTTGATTTCACAAAAGTTTGGTTTACTTGGAGTTATATTGTGTTGTTTAAGTGTTCCCTTTATTTTGTGAGCAGTGTAGTTTGTTGAGAAAGTGCTGGGAAACACTCAAGTTTCCAAAGTTCAGAATGCAACTCAGATATTTACTAAGTCTGAGTAAAGTCAAGGCTAAAATCCATTAGCTACCCAGGGACAGACAGTTGTCTAACTTTTATGCTTGAAAAATTAGAGGTGTTTTTTTAGGGTGGATGGATGTTACTTCTTAATTGTTTTTAACTGTATGTAAGGTTTGTATTATGTGTTGTTTTGAATAATTTAATATGCATGTATTGGACTCCCTTGACAATTTTTGGTCAAGATTTTTGGATGGTATGCATACTATACTGCTGTAAGAAGGATATAAGCTGAAACAAAATTGTTAGCCTTTATCCTGCCTCTGTTGTGCATGTATCTTTATTTCAGATTTGCTCTACATGCTATTTGTTATAAAAACTGGTTTACCAGTAATGCCCTACCGGTCATATTTCAATGGTACGGAGTGCAAATTTGAATACGGAGTTGACAGTAAATAAGATAAGTAAATAAGATAAAAACCAGTATCGTCTTAGCTTCTTGAAGAAATTGCAAATATAAAGGTAACCTGAAAAATCAAGAATACATGGCATATATTGTGGAATAAATCTCATTGTATTCAATGCAACTTGCCTATAAATAGAATTATAGGATTGGATTTTGGAGGTCTTGTAATCAGATCTAACACTCCTTCTCTAGGCAGGAGACCTCATGCCATCTCAGACAAGTGGTTGTCCAATCTTTTCTTGAAGACCTCCAGCAAAGGAATAGCAACAACTCCAGGAGGCAAGCTGTTGCACTGTTTAATAGTTCTTTCTCTTATTTCAGTTCTCTCAATGAAATTCTTTCTCATTCCAGATTGGATTTCCCTCTGACAAGGTCCTATCCATTGTTTCTTCTCCTACTTTTAGATGTTATGAAGTCCTCTTCCACATAGCAGCCTTTCAAGTATTGGAAGACTGCCCTCAAGGCTTCCCTTAATCTTCTCTTCATTAAGCCTCTTCATTAAGTTGTAGCCTCCAGACCATTTATCATTTATTCTACTTATTTGTTTGTTTGTTTGTTTGTTTGTTCATTCATTCATTCATTCATTCATTCATTCATTCATTCATTCATTCATTCATTCATTCATTCATTCATTCGATTTTTATGCCGCCCTTCTCCTTAGACTCAGGACGGCTTACAACATGTTAGCAATAGCACTTTTTAACAGAGCCAGCATATTGCCCCCACAATATGGGTCCTCATTTTACCCACCTTGGAAGGATGGAAGGCTGAGTCAACCTTGAGCCGGTGATGACTTCCTGCACTCTTCCTGAGCATTTTTTTTTGTATTGTGGCAACTAGAACTGGATGCAATATTCCAAATATGTCCTCACCAGTGTGTTATAGAGCGGTACTATCACTTCACTTGGTCTTGATATTATCCCTGCATTGATTCAACCCAGAACCAGCTCAGGGTTTTTCTTGGCGGTGTGCTGCAGCTAGCTTAAGTGGTGGTCCACCAGAACATCTAGATTGTTCTCATAGGCACTGTTGAGCCAGGTACTATCTATTCCGTACCTGCGCATCTGGTTTTCCTGCCTAGGTGGAGGACCTTACTTTTCTCATCACTGAACTGTATCTTGTTGGATCTGTCCCAATGTCCAAGCCAAAAGCCTTCTGAACCTTGAATTTTTCTTAAACTTAATCATTTGTGGTTGATAAACTAACACAACTAAAGCATTTTTACTTGATGTACTCAAAGGTGAGCCAGTTCTCAGAAACATGATTAACTCTTTGTTTCACTGTAGGAAACAGCTAATTTTAGATGAAAGTGATACAGTGGTACCTCTACCTACAAACGCCTCTACTTACAAACTTTTCTAGATAAGAACCGAGTGTTCAAGTTTTTTTGCCTCTTCTCAAGAACAATTTTCCACTTACAAACCCGAGCCTCCGAAACTGTAACTGGAAAAGGCAAGGAGAAGCCCATGGGGCCTCTCTAGGACTATCCTGAGAGGAAACAGGGCTGGAAAAGGTGGGGAGAAGCCTCTGTGGGGCCTCTCTAGGAATCTCCTGGGAGGAAATAGGGCCGGAAGAGGTGGGGAGAAGCCTCCATGAGGCCTCTCTAGGAATCTCCTGGGAAAGAGGGCCTCCACCCTCCCTATGGTTTCCCCAATCACGCACATTATTTGCTTTTACATTCCTATGGGAAAAAATTGCTTCTTCTTACAAACTTTTCTAGTTAAGAACCTAGTCACAGGACAAATTAAGTTCCTAAGTAGAGATACCACTATATTTGGAATCAGTCTTGCATATCTATAAAACAAATAATTTTATAGCATTAGTTCCTGAATGACATGAATGTTGATATATTCATGTTTAGCACCTTGTTTCGAACAAGTTTTTAACAACGTGATCCCTCCATTAAAAGGATGATATTAATGCCCTCTTAATTAAGCAATATTTATCATCAATCATCATGAAAGTAAATCAGTTTAGCAGTATCAACAAAGTATCTCTCCAGTTGCATCCAGCAATGTGTCTGTTCTTTAGTGCATTGAATATTTGTACTTCAAATAATATTTTACATTCCTGCAGCATTTTTTTTCATTGAACGCTGCATGTTGCATTACAGTTACCCTCTCAAAAGGCAAGCCTCTCCAAACCGATGCAAATGTTTTCAAGGGGAAATTTCTCATTTTTAAAAAGACCTTGCATTTATCTGAATAACACAGTCATTTTGTCATTCACTGCCTATTCAGTCCTACGTTCAGGTTGTAGGTGGTCTATTATAGTAATAACATTAAAACGCAATTCCTTTTTCCCCTAACCCTACAGTACACCCAAAATGCTGAATATCACACAGATTCACATAATTTTCTTTAATGGCAAATTACTTCAAACTTTCATTGTTTCAGGGTTGTTCAGCAGCCTTTTGTTCTTGAGGTGACTGCTGTTCCTTTGTGTAATCTCAGTCCTGGTATTTAATCCAATTAGCCACAGGGACACACACAATCTTTTTTATTTATCTCTGTGACTTCCATTTAATAAGATGTAATGTTATAACATCAACAAACACATAAGGGTTGCCATAACAAATGCCTCCAATTTGAAATAAAACACATTTTCTTCTGTTTCATGCATATAGCCTCCCTCTCTCCGTGTATGTGTGTTTATAGATAAATAGATAGATAAGCCTGATCTTTAGGTGCAATTTCCAAACGTTGTTTAGGTAGATCTAAAATGGCTGATTGATAACTTTTGGCTTCTGTTCTGTCGGGCTCTCTGGTAGACTCCTCCCAACAATTCACAGGTACAAATTTTAGACACACACACGTTTGAAAATTCAAAACAATGTTCTTTATAATGAAAATTCACTTAAACCAAGCCCTCTTTTGGTATAGCAAAGAGCACTGTCTCCAAACCAACTGGTAATTTGTCCAAGTCCCTTATCAGTTTTGTGATACTTAGCTTGCAGCTGTGAGGCAATTCACAGTCCTTCTTCTTTCACAAAGTGAAACATACATTGCTCTGGTTTAGTTTCAAAGCGGGGGAAAATCAGCACACAAAAAGTCAAAATCAGTAAAGCAGTAACGAAACACAACGATCAGATAATCCTCCACAATGGCCAAACCCACAGGCTGCTCTTTATAGCTGCCTCACTAATTACCACAGCCCCACCCAACCACAGGTGGCCTCATTTTCTTTGATAATAATCTCTCAGTTGTTGCTGCTTATGCATCGCTCTCCGCATGCGTGGCTGTATCATTAACTCTTGTTCTGAATCCAAGGAGGAGCTAGATAATTGATCTCCTTCTGAGCTGTCTGCCCCACTCTCCTCCTCCCTGTCACTCATGTCTTCTTGGTCAGAGGAGCCTTCATCAGCAGATTCCACCGGGGGCAAAACAGGCCTGCAGCATGTGGATGTCTCCCCCACATCCACAGTCCTTGGGGTAGGAGCTGGGCCAGAGCTAACCACAACAGCTTCTCCTAAGCAAGTGTAAGAGAGGGCTTGGGCTTGACATAGATAACAGAATAACAGAGTTGGAAGGAACTTTAGAGGTCTTCTAGTCTACCTTCCTGCTCAAGGAGGAAACAGGAGACCCTATACCAGTGTTGGCGAACCTTTTTTCCCTCAGGTGCCAAAAGAACGTGGGTGGGTGCTATTGCACAAGCACGAGTATCCACACCCTTAATTCAATGCCTGGGGAGGGCAAAAAACAGCTTACCCGCCCCTTCCAGAGGCCCTCTGTAGGCTGTAAATGGCCTATTTCCCAACTTCTGGTGGGCCCAGTAGGCTCATGTTTGGCCCTCCCCAGGCTCCAAAGGCTTCCCTGGAGCCAGAGGAGGGTAAAAATGCCCTCCCCATCCACCCAGAGGGTCGCTGGAAGCCAAAAAATGCCCTCCCAGAGCCTCTGTGTAAGCCAAAAATCAGCTGGCCAGCACACACATGCACCTTGGACTAAGCTAGGGCAATAGCTCATGTGCCAGCAGATATGGCTCTATGTGCCACCTGTGGCACCCGTGCCATAGATTCGGCATCATGGCCCTTATACCATTTCAGGCAAATGACTGTCCAGTCTCTTCTTAAAAACCTGCAATGTTGGAGTGTCACGCTGTGGGTTGACAGCCTCCAAAGACATTAAGAAACATCCTGTAGTTAAATGGTTAACTCTGTTAATGTAGCTCCTCCCTCTCTATGATGTAACACTGCTTTGCTCACTTCCTTTCTTACGCAGGAAGAGAAGCTGTAGCCATATTTCTCTTCTTCTTACTTGCTAAGATGTAAGACATGTTTTTATGCCACTCCGGCAATATAATCTTTTTTACTTTTTACAATAAAAGTTAACTTCCTTTTAATAATGAATGCTTGTAGCTTTAATTCCTCGACCTCCGGAAAGCCTCACTTCAGTTCTAACAGGCTGATTTCTCTCAGTGGGACTCTCTTTCCATCATGGAGCACCGACAACAGGAGGCAGGTTGTGCCACTGATTTAATTGTTCTAACTTTCAGGACATTTCTCCTTAGTTCTGGGTTAGTTCTCTCCTTGATTAGTTTCCATCCATTGTTTCTTTTCCTGCCTTCAAGTGTTTTGGAAAATAGGTTGATCTCCTCTTCTTTCTGCCAGCCCCTCAAATTTTGGGACACTGCTATCAAGATTAGAACACATAGCATTTATAACGTTATAGAATTTACTGCTTTATAGCCCTCTCTAAGCAGTTTGCAGAGTCAGCATATATTGTCCCCAACAATCTGGGTCCTTGTTTTACCCACCTCGGAAGGATGGAAGGCTGAGACAACCTTGAGCCTGATGAGATTCGATCTGCCAAACTGTAGGCAGCTGGTGACCATGACTTTAAAATTAGCGGTGCTAATCGTGACTTTAAAATTTACCTGTACATTGACCTAGAAATAATCTTTATCTGCTCACTTATTATTCCTCTGAAGACATTTCTTTTGGGAAACATTTTTTAATATTATTTATAAGCATCACTTCTCCTGTGGTTTCAGCCTCAGATTCAAGGTGTAGAAGCAGCTGGCCTGCATTTTAAGGATACCAAGTGTTTGCTTTTTGATCTAGTGGCAGCACCTACCTCAGGGGAAAAATTCAATCTAGATTCTACCTCCTGACAGGTATGTGGGCCGTGATTAGGAGTCACAAAGAAAAGGAGACATCATGGGTACATGTTAAATGCTGAAATGTTTGTAAAAGAGGTCAGGCATCACAAAAAAATCTACCTCCTCCTGTGACAGGGTTGTCTGCTCTCATGTCTTTAATCCATCAAAGAGCAATACGTAGAGATACATATTTTATGCATACCTATCAAATAACATCCTATCCACTTATAAATCTCGGTAAGGTTGATAAAGTTATAAATACTTTTTTCCTCTTACAGATCTAATAATGAAAGCCGTGTGCAGGATTTTCATGTTGACCTTTACAAATTGCTAAGCATCTCAGCAAAGTTGTGCCTTCTTAACATTCCTAGCGTACTTTGATTCATGCTAGTATTTAGCACTTGTTGAGTGTTAGACGAGATCTGTACTGACAATTCATGTTATCATGTCTACACCAACTCACAAAATGGCATTTGTATGTCAACTGGGCCTCACTTGCAAAAATAGTATAAATATATCCTCTGAAGATTCTATATTCAAGGGCAAGAGGGAGAATGAAAGTGTAAAATGTCATGGAACCCAAGATGGAATGAAATAATATGGTTTTTTAGATTTGTATAAATGTGGTTATGACTTAGATAATGATAAAGTGACCCATTTATTATCAGTACATTCAGAAAAGTTTAACATTTTCCTTAAATAAATAGATAGATAGATGGATGGATGGATGGATGGATGGATGGATGAATAAAAAAATAACAAATTGCTAGTTTTTCAAAATATCAAGATCTATGTCAACTCAACAGAACAAAAGGGAAAAAAATATAATTTATTTCCTAAGGAATTCAAGAATATATTCCTTCTTAAAATGCCACAACTGGCAATATCATGGAATACATGTGAAAAACAAATAGATCTGTTCAGACATAAACTTTGTAGTCCAGAGTGATATATCCATACTTTCTGCTAGACCAATCCCCAATATGGGCTGCTCCAGGTTCTTGAGTGCAAAAACTGATGACATCGGCTCCTCTCAATTGCAGCCTGTTGCAACTTTCCATATCTGTGTTTTTCCAGCCTTGGTTCAGGACTATTCTGCATGCTTCCATCAGTTCAAGGCAAATGGTTTTCAGGACTTCATTCTGTTCTAATAGCAGCCCAGGTTCTGATTCGTTGAGTGCTTGGCATGCCTTATATATACTATTCTCTCCCTCTCCCTCCCTCCTCCCCCCTCTCTCTCTCCCCTACTGCATCCATGCATCCATGCATCCATGCATCCATCCATGCATCCATGCATCCATCCATGCATCCATGCATCCATCCATCCATGCATCCATCCATCCATCCATCCATCCATCCATCCATCCATCCATCCATCCATCCATCCATCCATCCATCCATCCATCCATCTATCTATCTATCTATCTATCTATCTATCTAATCTTTTAATAAGCCCATGAAGACTTTGACCTCTAAAAGCTCATAGTCTTCAACTATAAATCTTGCAATGGGGCACTTTCAATTCCTGGCCAGGTTGAATGAAATACGTTCTCCTTGATTTCCCACCTTCTCATCCACTGTGCTGAAAATCTTCCCTAGCTTTAAAAAAAATATATTGAAAAACATATTTAAGTTGAAACATAAGAACCTTGCTGCTTTGTTCCTTTGAACAAATCCATGGAATTACAGAGAAACATAGGAGCTAAAGAACAACTTGATCCTATTGCTTTGATTGTTGTAACATTTGGAGCTGTGCTGGTACCATAAGGAGAAAATGAAAGGATGTGTGCTTGCACAAGGAGTTATAATGGGAAGTGTCTACCTGCCTGTGTGTGTGTAAGAGAGAGAGAGAGAAGGCATCCATGGGTACAAGCATCTGGGAAAGCAGAAGAAAGGCATAGGGATTAGTGAGAAGGGAACAGCCTCTAAATGGAAAAGGCAGACAGACACTGATAGAACCATCTTCATAGGAGCCAGAGAGTGACACTTGCTTTCTCTGCATGGCTGCAATTAAGGTTAAAGAACAATTAGTCAGTCCAGATTGAACATCAGTCCTGCCTCATTGCTGAAAACTGAAAACAGGATTGAAATTTGGGAGACAGGCAGCTAGGTCTCCAAAGTGGAATTGCTCAGCAAAGGAAAGGGGAAACATGTATGTAACCATGCATTAATTTGGAAAAAAACAGTTTTGGAGCATATGGTCATGCTTTCACCCATATTGCAAAACCAAGTAATGAAATTGCTGAGCAGGTTTAGAAGCCATAACCATTTTAAAGATTTGCAGACAGTGGCTTCATGCATGCCTTCTTTGTACTCTTTTGGCATCAAATCTGAAGCAGTACACAACCCTATATATGTGTGATAAAATGAGCTATAATCCAAAAAGGTATACATCATATTTCATTTGCCGGTCTTTTTGTTTTTTTCTGCAATAGATTATGATGGATTTCCTGTTGAAAAATGAAACAAGTTACTCTTAATTTTCAACCCTGATAATTAAAATTATACCTTCCAATTAAAATTGGTTCCCACCAATTAAGCTGATTGATCTACATATTAAACAATTAAAGTAAACACATGAATAAGTAAACATAAATGTTTTTCACAGTGTTGTCCAAACCAATTAAATTGTAGTGTCGAATTTAAATTGATTTTGTGTCACTACATTTTACAAATTATAATGTAAACAGCCAAATTATGGAAAAAAGAGCTGGAAATATCCAAAAGATGGTTCTTCTAACCCATGGATTTATCCACTCGAGGTGACAAAAGCAACAGAAAATAATAGGGTGATATAACCCTAATCCTGAGATATTTATATGGATTTGGAACTTTCTGGCTATTTTGTTCTCATGACTTAGATTTATTGGAGTACAGTGGTACCTCTACTTAAGAACTTAATTCGTTCTGTGACCAGGTTCTTAAGTAGAAAAGTTTGTAAGTAGAAGCAATTTTTCCCTTAGGAATCAATGTAAAAACAAATAATGCGTGCAAACCCATTAGGAAAGAAATAAAAGCTCAGAATTTGGTTGGGAGGAGGAGGAAGAAGAAGAGGAGGAGGACAGTCACTGCCCAGAGCGAAGGGAGTGTTTCTTTTCTCTGGGTGCTGGCAGAGGTTTATTCCCTCTCCAAGCACCCAGAGAAAGGAAAACGCTCCGTTCGCTCTGGGCTGCCAAAGCCTCATTAAGTGCCACCGAAAGGCTCCTCTGGCAGCCCAGAAAAGCCCAAGATGGCCAGGATTAAAGGGGGAATGGCAGGAAACTGGGCGGGCCTTCGTGCAGCTCTCAAATTTCCTGGGAAATTTTTCCGGGCTTGGGTTCTTAAGAAGAGGCAAAAAAATCTTGAACACCTGTTTCTTATCTAGAAAAGTTCTTAAGTAGAGGCTGACTCTATAAAGAGAGTGCTGTAAAGCACTGTGAAGCTGTATATAATCCTAAATGATATTGCATCACTATTTGAGTCACTACTGCGAATAGTTTTCTTCTACACATGTTTCCATCATTCTTAAACCTTCATGACTATCCTCACTCCACAATTGAAAAACAAAAATAAAATGGGAATTAGGGGTGTGTGGGTGTGTGGGGGGCATTGAATATGGGTGTGGGCATGCACATGCGTGCAATAGCGCTCGTATGCACTATTTTGGTACCCAAGGGGGAAAAAGGTTCACCATCACTGGCTTATACAGTATTGATGGAGTTTGAATACCTAGTCCATTTAATCTCTTGGCTTACTTCAGTTTATAATAAAAGAAACTTGGTTAGGAAACAAGGATGTATTTATTCTGAGTAGTTCTTCCTGAGTCAGGTGCCAATGATACTTTTTCCTTCCCTGTCAACTATGTTCATAGTTCTAAACTTCTGAATTTTGCAATGAGGCATTTAGAAACAATTGGTTAAAGTTACAGCTGGAAGACTCAGTGGATTTTACTATTTGCCAGGCTTTACTGTTGATTTTTCATTAGCCTTTGTATTTTTTTTTAATTGCATTTGTTTTGTTGACAGCAACCTGTGACTCTATTCAGATAAATAATCACAAATATTGTGTGATGTATCTGCAGGCTCATTATATGCAGGAACCTCTTGAGAAATATCAATGAACTCTGGATTCTTAGTCGTACTAAGTCGAAGTATATTTTGCTTTGGGTAAACATGTGATTTGAACTCCGTCCAGCTGGTCTGAAAACCACCATGATTTTTAATTTTTCTTAGCTTGTTATGGGAGCCCCACTAATTGTGATTTATTCAAAGAAAACACCGTTAAGCAAAACAGGGATTGCATTGAATAAAAGCAATCAATATGGGTTTGCATTCTACCCAATTGAAGTAGTAATAGTGCTTGGCTAGCTACAGTGGTCAATATCATACAAAAATGCAGCTGGATGCCAAATGGGGTTGATTTATCGTGTTTGTTGCTCAGCGTTGGACCTCATTTTGTTAGCTTGCCTTGTGCATTTTTTTAAAAAATCCATCCCTAAGTGTAATTATCACTAAGATGAGCCTTTTGAGCTGCTTAAGTACCCTGACAACATAAAGGCAGCGAGATTACCTGATTAAAAAGTATATGTACATCTCTATCTTTTGTGCCATTTGAACTTGATAATGGAACAAGTTCGGTAGAGATAAAATCAGCAAATGCATTATATTTGGACAAGATACGAAATATGCAGATACCTCTGCCTTACTTGGCTGCTTTAAGAGCTGCTAGCATTCAGTGTTCCACATATACTTGACGGAGCAATCCTTTCAGCCTCTTGAAATCAAAACATATTTTAATATTCAAGAATTAATGATGAACAGCCATCTGTTTAGAACCATTTGTTTAGCACCTGGTAATGGTTACTGCAAGCACTGAAAGAAAGTGACTTACGACTGGTCCTCATATTTCTGACCATCGCAGCGTCCCCAAGGTCGCATGATCAAAATTCAGGCACACGATAACCAGCATTTATTTTTAATGGTTGTAGCATCTTTGAGTCATGTGATCGCCATTTGTGACCTTCCCAGTTGCTTCCAACAAGCAAGGTCAGTGGGGGAGGTTTGGTTCATTTAACTACCATGTGATTCACTCAGCAGCTGTAATGGTTTGCTTAACAATTATGGCAAAAAAAGGTAGCGAAATCGGGCACTGTCATCATCCGCCATTCAGTTATGTCTGATCTTTGGCGACTCTGCATATCAGCACCTTCCATTCCCCTCTAACTTGCATTCTTCCTTCATATCTGCCACAAGTCATCCCAGTGTCATCCTTCATAGTATTCAGCAAGTACTGCAGTGACCCTATCTCCTTTTTCCATTGATCCAGCATCCAGTGGCTTTTCAAGTCAATCAGCTCACATAACATGACCAAAGTATGACAGCCTCTGTTTGGCGATCTTGGCACAACTTACTTAACAACCACGATGCTTAGAGCACTGCACACCAAGACAATTAGACCCAAGAACAATTTGTTTTTCCCAAAACGCCATCACTCTGCTAAACAAATAATTTCCTCACCACTGTCAACCTATTCACTAAGGCTGCATTACTATTACTATTGCTCTTCTCATCATTCCTATCACCCATCTCCACCCACTTATGCCTGTATGAATGTAACCTGTTGCTTGTTTCCTTACGATTTATGTTAATATTGTTTCCTGATTGCTTATTTGTACCCTATGATAATCATTAAGTGTTGTACCTCATGATTCTTGACAAATGTATCTTTTCTTTTATGTACACTGAGAGCATATCGACCAAAGACAAATTCTTTGTGTGTCCAATAAATAATTCTATTCTATGCTATGCTATGCTATGCTATGCTATGCCATTCCATTCCATTCCATTCCTTCCAATTGAGGTTATAAATGGAAAAGTGCCTGTATTTCAGAAGATCGTAAGTGAAGATCAACAGAAAGTTATATTGAAAGTTTTTAGTGGGATAATAGTTGATCAGTTATTTGAACTGTTTATTTTAATTAATATTCAGTATTGAGATAATAGGAATTATTTGCTTATCACACAATCCTTGGCATGTCTGCTAATAAATTGACTGGTGCCATGGGGCAGAAGTGGAAGCTGCTAGAGCAAAGCTCCCCAACTTTTCTGGCTTTGGGGACTGGCGGAGGGGGAGGAAGAGGGGATGGTTCCATGTGAGCAGCCAGAAAATGCATGTACACATGCCCACTGTTTGCACAAATGGAACATGCATATTATTATTTATTAGATTTGTATGCTGCCCCTCTCCAGAGACTCGGGGCGCCTCACAACAGTAATAAGAAACAGTGTAACAATGGGACAAATCTAATAATAAAAAATATATAAAAACCCCAACAATTAAAAACCATACAGCACATACATACCAAACATGAAATATAAAAAGCCTGGGGAAGATGTCTTAGTTCCCCCATGCCTGGCGATACAGTTGGGTCTTGAGTAACTTGCGAAAGACAAGGAGGGTGGGGGCCGTTCTAATCTCTGGGGGGAGTTGGTTCTAGAGGGCCAGGGCCGCCACAGAGAAGGCTCTTCCCCTGGGGCCCGCCAAATGACATTGTTTGGTCGACGGGAACCAGAGAAGGCCAACTCTATGGGACCTTATCGGCCACTGGGATTCGTGCGGTAGAAGACGGTTCCGGAGGTATTCTGGTCCAATGCCATTGTAGGTACATTCACTGGCTGTATCGTGTAAGTAGGAATGAACATGTGTACATGCACTCGTCCCCTACTTCCATGGCTCGGTTCTGAACCACTCATGACCCAGTTCTACAGGGACTTTCACCCAGGTTTGGCTGGTACACCTTACTTCCCCAAAGTGATCTGCTGATAGTAACCACTTGGATGGACTATTGTAATGTATTGTACATGGGGCTGCCTTTACGCATGACCCAGAAGCTGCAGCTGGTAGAAAATGCAGTTGTGAAATGACTAGTAGAACAAGTCTACCTAACTAGAATAATATTAATTTTAAAGTGACTCCATTGTTCATCAATAGGTTTTAAGAACTAAAGATGAATAGGAGTGCCCAAAAGAAATACCAGTTATTGTAGTTGTTTTATGTAATACACTAATGTACTATAGTAATATAAATATTGCTAAGTATATTGTGGACACATTATATAAAACTACAGATTTTCCATTAAAATGGTAAGATTTCTTTTTGTTTTCACTGTCTATGAATTGTGGGCAAGTCCTAGCAGTTTTCTAGGCAATATTTTCAGATGTGGTTTGCCATTGCCTTCTTCTTTGGGTTGAGAAAGACTGTATGGCCGAAGGTTAGTCAATTGGCAGATTAAAACTCAAGTATCCCTGCACCTGGTCAATTTTTTCACAGGGCTTTTAGTTTTTATCTTCTGCACGAGAAGAGATGCTAAAGAGCAATTGAAAGTTCCTGCAAATTCCTTGTGCTTCTTTTTTAATACCTTTAGCACACCTATTGTCTACAGGCCAAATAATTTACTTGTCAATTTCAATATGTTTAAATATAGGTACATTATAAGACTGTCAACTATCTTTCAATGTCTGCCTTTCAGTTGTTTCTGCATTCTTTATTGTATGCTTTCATTAATTTTAAGGAAACTTGCTTTCTTTTTATGTTTGACCTTATGTTGTGTAGTAATATGAGAACTTTTTTTAATTTTCCCCATGCTGTTTCTAATAATTTGCTAGCAACTGTTATATCTCACCTTAGATATCTTTTTTCCTAGGCAAAGACTCTAGAAAGAATATTTTAATTCCACACACAGAGAGATACACACACACACTTAGAGTAAAGTGAAGGAGAAGAGCAGACTAAGATAGAAGGTAGAATTAAACATGTCATCAATTTGGAGTCACTGCATTGCTAAAGAGACCCAAGTCCAGCCCCTCCCACAATTCAGTTGGCCCTTGTCTAGAGCTACTTCACCTTTTATGCAAATCGATTAGATTCTTATGCATAAGTAGCAGTAATAAACTCTTCTGTACTTTCAAACTCAATAAATGCTCCTGGTTATTTGTGTCTGACAGGAAGTAACTCAGTCTTGTACTGATTTCAGCAATCTAAGAATGGACAGCCAGATATTGTAGGATATTCAAGGTATTTAGGACTTGGCTGGGAGCCTATCTAAATCTGCAGTTCCGAGAGCAACTGGAATATGTCCAGGTTTCTCTTTCAGTCTTTTCTTTGTGTTAATTTATTTATTTATTTATCTGGAGGATCTAGTATCATGTATTGCCAAGTATGGGCAGAAGTAACAGATCATCTATTCTGGCAGGACATAATTTCTTTTAGGTCTTTAACCAAGAAGGGTGGTATATTTTGGCATTTTAAAAAAATCATAAAATAAATGTAAACAGAAAATTAGAAAGATTTCCAAGCAATATTCACTGCTATTTACAGATGAGAGATGAAAAGTACATTCAAGATTTTAATTACTACTCAGAATTTCAATTTTATTACTCAAAATCATATTATTCAAATATGTGCAACAAAATCAAAGGCAACATCTTATCAGGAAAACAACATCACAAAATGGAAGTACACAATATGCTATATTAGTCAGAGCCAATCTGGTGGGTAAAACAGGTTTCTCTATTTTTATTCAATACCCTAGTAATTATATTAGGAAGGTATATGACAGCATCTCTTTCAGTATTTTTGCAAGGGGTCAGTTCACAATTTATTTGCAATCAATCTTAATTCATTCAAGCAGAAAAAACTATAGTTTATATAACTAGAATACAACCATTCCAAAGGTTGAGGGTTGCATCAGGGTTGTGTTTGACCCTGGGGAGCTAGGGGACCATGGCCAGAGTAATGTCACTCATAATGGGGATACCTGTGGTGGGCTGAGAGCTCTGTCAGTCAAAACAGGTTGCTGAGCTCAGTTTTTGCTGGCAGAAGCACTGCAGGCTGGTCCATCACTATTTCCAGAGTGGTCTTATTTTATTTTATTTATTTATTTTGTCCAATACACAATGAGGGTTTTAGTGGGTATATATCTATATACACATAGTAAAATACATGATGAAGGTTATAGAGGAGATACTCATAGTAAAATATATCTAAGAAATAATAGAAAAGAAGGTATAGTAATAGAACATATCAATGAAAGAATAGAAGAAGAGTTATAGGAATACAAGAAAGGTATAGGAGATATAGGAGAGCAATAGACGGAAGGCACTCTAGTGCACTTGTATTCGCCCCTTACTGACCTCTTAGGAATCTGGATAGGTCAACCGTAGATAATCTAAGGGTAAAGTGTTGGGGGTTTGGGGATGACACTATGGAGTCCGGTAATGAGTTTCACGCTTCAACAACTCGGTTACTGAAGTCATATTTTTTACAGTCAAGTTTGGAGCGGTTAATATTAAGTTTAAATCTGTTTTGTGCTCTTGTGTTGTTGTGGTTGAAGCTAAAGTAGTCGTCAACAGGCAGGACGTGGCAGCATATGATCTTGTGGGCAATACTTAGATCTTGTTTAAGGCGTCTTAGTTCTAAACTTTCTAGGCCCAGGATTGAAAGTCTAGTCTCGTAGGGTATTCTATTTCGAGTGGAGGAGTGAAGGGCTCTTCTGGTGAAGTATCTTTGGACATTTTCAAGGATGTTAATGTCTGAGATGCGATATGGGTTCCAAACAGATGAGATCTTGCACCCAGGCCTTGAGTTTGAGACTCCTACTCTACATGTGTCTATTATGGGGTGATCATGTCCTCAGTCCTCTGTCACTACGAGAGGATATTCTAAGGGCGTTACACAAGAGGCACCCAGGGCTGGTCAAGATGAAGGCACTGGCATGGAGCTATGTGTGGTGGCCCAATATGGACAAACATAGAGAACTTGGTCGCAGAGTATACACCGTGCCAGGAGTTTATCCCACCTTCATCCCCAGTGTTGAGTTCAGATACTGAAGAGGCAGGAGACTGGTGGTGAGACTTCAGCTCTTTATTGGTTATAGTGAGCAAATATCAGGGCCTGCCGGCTTTTGGCAGGGGTTTAAATATGGAGCCCTTTTGGGAAGGAGCCAATCAGAATTTCCCTGCTCCACTTCCCAGTTTCTCAGGATATAACAATTTGGTTCTGTAGTTCTGATCCTTTGTCCAGGATATACACTTTAGAAGAAAGAAACTTTAATATCAGCGGTTAAGTAGAAGTACAAGAATTGATCTGCCAAAATCTAGATGGCAGCAAAAAGAAATCAGAAATTCTCTTTTTGCTCTTTTGGATATTCAGATATTTGCTACAAAGATCTAGTAGCCCCTGGCCTAGTGTGAAAGTTAAAGTGTGATCAGAGAGAAAGAAGAACTGTTCACAACGTAATTATTTGAACTAATTACATTTTAACATTTTATAAAATCAGCTAATTATATCATATACTTGCATAGAATAAAATCCCCATTCCTTTATTTAGAAATTTACAATCTGACCAAAAATTCAGATACAGCTTATCAAAAGCATAGTATTCCCTCCCTCCTGCATTATAGATTTAACTTTACTGAATTTTTTTAATATACAGTGGTACCTCTACCTAGGAACACCTCTACTTACGAACTTTTCTAGATAAGAACCGGGTGTTCAAGATTTTTTTGCCTCTTCTTAAGAACCCTTTTCTACTTACAAACCCAAGCTCTGAAACTAACCGGAAAAAGCAGAGAGAAGCCTCCTTGGGGCCTCTCTAGGAATCTCCTGGGAGGAAACAGGGCCTCCACCCTCCCTGTGGTTTCCCCAATTGCACGCATTATTTGCTTTTACGTTGATTTCTATGGGGAAAATTGCTTCTTCTTACAAACTTTCTACTTAAGAACCTGGTCATGGAACGAATTTAGTTCGTAAGTAGAGGTACCACTCTGTGCTCAAACCCCTGTTTTTATAAAAAGCATTCCTTCTTTAAAATATGTACAAAATAAATTTCACTTTGGAATTTTGTGCCTTTATTTTTACTTACGATTTTATGGTTGTCATATGTTGTTTTTAAATTGATACTTTTGTTGGTGTTAATTGCTATTTAAGGCATTGAAAACTGCTTATATGGTACATGTCAGGAACAGGAAAGAAATATAGTTGATAATACTATACATAAATATAAATGTAATTTTAAACCTAAATGCATCAGAATGCTTGTAGAACCCTGACGTTTAGCTTCTCTCCTTGGGTCATTTTGATCTGAATTCAAAAGTGGAAAGTAAAAACTTCTATTTTCCTAGCTTACTCTTCACTGAAGAGAACTAGCCTTATCTTCTGCCTCTGCAGGTAAATTGAAGTTTCACAAGAAGATCTGCCTTCATTAACCCCCATTGAGGAAACATCAGCTGATCATCTCTAACTATTAGCAGGCAAACCAAGAATGGTGACCCAGCAGTGTAACAATATTAAGATAACAGAAAAAAGAAAGCAAGCCAATCAGTAAAAAATCTCTTGAATAGTGAAGTGTGACTGGCAAGAAACCCTGAAGTATATGATACTTTGATTAGAGGTAATCGCTTGCTAGCTAGTTTCAGAAAAGAACCTTTAATGGGTTTTTTCATCAGCTGAGAGTGCAACATGGAAGATTTGGCATTAGTATCTTGCAATAGTTAAACACTGGTATTAATTTACATTTTATCTGGCATACCTGTACTAAACCGTAGGGCAGAAAAGCCAAAATAATGTGTCTGGTAGACTTTAGCATTGCTGTTGAAGACTGTGAACTTAAAAATTGATTAATTTGACTATAATGGCAAAACAGCCATTTTTTAAATTAATATTTTAATTAATTTTTTACAATATAACACTCACACAACATAAAACAAGTGTTTTGTGAATTGTGTCCACCACCAGACAAACATTCCTACCCCACCACCAAATTGGGGGTGTTTCTTGTATACACCATTTTAACCCAAGAGCAAAGTATCTATTTACATATTATAAAGTGATTCCAATTTGTTTCTAGTAGCTTGGTCTCGGATTCTACTCGCCATATATCGTCTTACCTTGTCCCATCGTCCCATCAGTTGTCGCCTACTGGGAATTGGGAAACAGTCTTTTCTAGCCTCTGGTGGTGGGAGGGAAAGGCCTGTTTTTTGCTTTCCTCAAGCTCCAGAGTCTTTCTTGGAGTCTGGAGAGGGGGGAAACGGTCTTCTCCAATCCCCAGAGGTCCTCCGGAGACCAGAAATGCCCCGTTCCAAATTGGGAAAAGGGCCATTTCTGGCCTCTTGAGGATCTCTGGCAGGCCATTTCCCAAGGCTCCTAGAAAGGGTCTGATATCTAAAGAGAGCAAAAAAAAAAAAAAACGGAACTTCCAGTCCAACCGGAAGTCAGCAAATGGAATGTTTCCAGCCTCTGGAGGACCTCTACAAGCTCCTAGAAAGGCTCTGAAGCCAGGGGAGAGCAGGCATGCCATTGCGTGCCAAGAGCGTGGATGGTGGTCGTGGTAACATGCACGTGGGGCCACATGGAATTGTGATTGTGGGCACTGCGTATGTGACCTCCCACGCTCCCCACCTTTTGGTACATGAACCGAAAAAGGCTTGCCATCACTGACCTAGAGGAATGGCAGTTAGCCTCAGGGCTTGTGCCATGCAGGACATGAAGGTGATAACCTTTAATGCAAATCATGATCAAAGCTCTCCTTCTTTGTACATATGTCTGACATCAACATACACATGAAAAAATCTATAAGAATTAATCGCAGCCAACTCGCTATGGCCAACTCACTATGGGATAACTATGGCTATGGCCAACTCACTATGGGATAACTGTGGCTATGGCCAACTCACTATGGGATAAGTCGCTATGGCCAACTCACTATGGGATAACTCACTATGGCCAACTCACTATGGAATAACTGTGGCTATGGCCAACTCACTATGGGATAACTCGCTATAGTCAACTCACTATGGGATAATTCGCTATGGCCAACTCACTATGGAATAACTGTGGCTATGGCCAACTCACTATGGGATAACTCGCTATAGTCAACTCAATATGGGATAACTCACTATGGCCAACTCACTATGGAATAACTGTGGCTATAGCCAACTCATTATGGGATAACTTGCTATAGTCAACTCACTATGGGATAACTCGCTATGGCCAACTCACGATGGGATAACTCGCTATAGTCAACTCAATATGGGATAACTCGCTATAGTCAACTCACTATGGGATAACTCGCTATGGCCAACTCACTATGGAATAACTGTGGCTATGGCCAACTCATTATGGGATAACTCGCTATAGTCAACTCACTATGGGATAACTCGCTATGGCCAACTCACTATGGGATAACTGTGGCTATGGCCAACTCACTATGGGATAACTCGCTATAGTCAACTCACTATGGAATAACTGTGGCTATGGCCAACTCACTATGGGATAACTCACTATGGCCAACTTGCCACGGGACAACTCATTGCAGCACAAAAGTTACACTAATATCAAACAAATGGTGGAATAGAATCATTTTAAAAAGGGTGCAAATGAAGAGCAATATTTACCTTTAAAATTTTTTTTAACCAATTGAATAAATTGATAAATTGTTCACAGCGAATTGGCTGTGGCAAATTTCCCACATGGATGGAATAGGACTTTTGATACTTACCACTGAGGTTTTTCTGCAGGATTTTTCCCTCCTGACTGAATTTTGAGGAATGAATATGCTGACTCTTCCCTATCTTATATATCTTGCGTCTTATTGCCGCAACCTTGATAAAACGTGTTTTATTCTATGCTAGTGAAATTTGTTTATGTCTTGGTAGCAGCTGTTCTCTCCTGTTTGCCAATATCTATTAATGATAATTACCCCGAACGCTATACCAAGTCCTTGATGCCATCGCATCATTGTGAGGAAGATTGTGATCTTATCTAAAGCTATTCTGTTTAACTCTGACACTCCTTCTATTATACTGGAGCATTGATACGATCATGCCTGTTAGGATCAGACATTAGTTGGAATCAATATTTGAAAATGTGCCTGGTTTTTTTTGCTTAATAGCAAAGTTAGTACAAGGGTCAATAGCAAGAGCATTTTGTTGAATGAGATTGTACAACTTCATCTTGTCAGCTAGAGTAGACTTTTCAGAGCAATTG